>NW_006400174.1:638915-655015 GCF_000299155.1 Elephantulus edwardii
CACACACACACACACACACACACACACACACACACACCCCGGGTTCAGAGGCTCATCTGGGAGGAGATTGCCCATCCTTCTGTGGTGGAGCAGCTGGTGAATTCCAGCTGCCTGCTCTTGAATTGGCAGCAATTTCTTAAGACTAGGCCACCAGAGTTCTAAACAAGGGTGATTGTTGATGAGTACTGGCTTATAGCTGATCCTACAGCGGGCTTTCAGAAGTATTAAACCACAAGGGAATAGACTTCTCATCATTCTCCAGTGGAGCAGCTGGTGGCCTAGCGGTAAAAGCTGTGCTGCAATCCCGAAGTCATGCAGTTTAAGGCTATCAGCTGCTCCGCAGAAACTGATGGGCAATCTCCTCCCGTGCGATTAACTGCCCCTGGAAACCCTCTGGAGGGTCAGCTATGTGTTGGTTCCTACTTTACGGTACACAACCACCACCTTTGGGGTTGCCATGCAGCTTCTTACCACTAGGAGGAGGAGCGTATTAAACAGTATTTCTTGTTGTTGGTCATGTGTTTGAGTTGTCTGCAACTCTTAGCGACTCTATGTACAACAGCTCTGAAGCCTGCCCTGTCCTGAGCCAGTCTCACTGACTTCAACAACATACCTACCACCATTGCCCTCATTACTGTATCAATCCATCTCATCCGGGGGCTTCCTCTCCTGCGTTCTCCCTCCACCCTCCCGAGCATGATGTTCTTCTCCAAGGATCAGTCCTTCTGGCCACGTGCACAAAGTATGTGAGACAGAGCTCCAAATTTCTAGCCTCCAAGGAGAAACTTGATTTCACCCTCTCCAAGACAGACCTATTTGTTTTCTTTGTGGTCCTTGGTATGTTCAAGACTCTTCTCCAACACCACAATTCAAAGTCATCAATTCTTCTGTCATCCTCCGTTATTATCAAGCTCTCTGGCGTACAGCAAGTAATTTCAAAAACCATGTCCTGGTCTAGGGACACCATGCAGTTTGAGTACTAGCACTGTTAAACTGAGGGTAAAACAATCTTCAAGGAATTCGGCAAAGTGGAGAATCCTCAGGAAGGCTGGGCGTACTAAACCACATACACACACACACACACACACACACACAAAGTGTGGACACGCCCCCGCAGACTTGGGCAGAAGAGGCGCACAAAGCCAGTTGGAGACAAGGGAAGCAGTGAAGAGTGACACTGGGAGGGGAAGGTGTTTGGTGTTTTTAGGAGAGTGTCTTGGGACAGGATGGAAAACAGAGGAGGCCAGTTTGAACTTGGACTTGGCCGGTCGAAATGTGGCTCTCTGCGGCTGGACACCGAGATTTGGTCGCATTGGTCACTTTCGGTAGACTTCAGAAGGCGAGGCGGCCTAAACCTGGTTTCCCAAGCTGCAGGCTACTTGGTGGGGCGGCGGGACGCGCGCAGGTACACCACTACCCCACACACACCCCCGCCACAGAAAAACTCCAGAGCCAGGGCCAGGCCCCTCGCTGCCGCTGTGGGGATTAGCGCGCTCCTCGCCAGCGCCTCCGGATTAGCCGCGTGGACCCGGCGCCCGGCTCGGGGATTACGGCGCGCTCCCCGATGTATATATGCCGCCATCCGCGACGGGGTCGGGCGGGGCCAGCATGGCAGCGGCAGAGGACGGGACGAGCCCCAGGGGCCCCGCGCAGCCCGGCCCCTTTTCCATTGAGCACATCCTTTCACGCCCACCACAGCGCAGCCCACAGGGCCACGCCGAGGACCCGCCGCCGCCGCCAGCGGGCCGCCGGCACCCCGGGGACTCGGCGGGGCCTGGGTTGCCCCAGGCTGAGCCGTGCGCCTGCTGCTGCTGCTGCCCTAGCACGGTGCCCTGCGCAACCCCGGAGCCCACCGCCGGCCTGGGTGAGTGCACGCCGCGGGCCGTCCCCCGCCCCAGCGGAGAGGTGAAGGCGCGGGCCAAGGTCAAGACACTCGGGGCTGATGCTTGCTCTCCCGCAGGCGCGCGGCTACTGTGGTCTCTAAGGTTGGGACCCGCCCTGCCCTTGACCTTGGCCGCACCCGCGCAATCTGGAAGCCCCTATCCGCCGCGGCGCACGCGGCGCCACCGCACCATTTTCAGCGAGGAGCAGCTGCAAGCGCTGGAGGCGCTCTTCGTGCAGAACCAGTACCCCGACGTGGGCACGCGTGAGCGCCTGGCCCGCAGCATCCGCTTGCGCGAGGAGCGCGTGGAGGTGTGTTGCCCGGGGGAGAGGCGACCCTGTGGGTCTTTGAACTTCTATTTTTAAAGACAGCGAGGATTGATAAATTGGAGGGAAGCTGGAGCCAAGGGGACACACCAGTTGAGGGAGGGGCGGGGACCTGCGTTTTGGGGATGTTGCTGGAACTGGAGTAGGGAGTTAAAGCTAGTTTTACCGTACTTTGTCCTAAACTTTTTCTCTTACTGTCTTCTGATAAAATGGAGGGAGTTCTAGTGGTATGTTGCTGTTGGGTGCCCCGGAGTCCAGTATGACTCACAGGGACCCTAAGAACAACAAATCTTAATTCTGTCCTATCCTGTGCCATTCTCACAATCTCTGACACACTCAAGCCCGTTCCTGTAGTCCCTGTGTCAATCGACCTGGTTGAATCCTCTCCTTTACCATCCCTCCACCTTTTCAAGCATGATATACTACTCCAGGGAATAGCCTCTCCTAGCAACATGTCCAAAGTATGCCACACATAAGAAATTGAACTGCCAAAGCAAAGACACACGATTCTAATCCACCAGTCGTTTTGCAGGAGAATGATGGGCAATCTACTTCCTTGTAATTTGTTCTTGCTGCTGCTGTGTACTGTTGAGTTGGAACTGACCCATAGCTGAGCGTCCAAGCCAGTTTTCAGAGATCGCAAGTCATGAAGGAGAAGACTGATAGAGCAGCTGGTGGATTCGAACCGCATGCTTTGAGATTGCAACCAGCTTCTTACCAGAGCTCACCAGAGCTCTCTCAATTTACTGGTTTTACTGCAGCCCTTACTCACCCATACCTATCTCTGGAAGCTCCGTGGAGCGGGAGGGGTTATATGGTCCCTGGTTCCTGGAATGAGCAGTCAATCCTCTCTCCCAACTCTCCCCAGGTCTGGTTCAAGAACCGCAGGGCCAAGTGGCGACACCAGAAGCGCGCCTCAGCATCCTCAAAGCTCCTGCCTAGAACCAAAAAGCCCCCCACGGAGAGCTGTTGATATCCTGAGAGCACCTCCTGGGCTGGCCGGTGTCTTCTGAGGCCGGTTCCCAGAGGACAGACTTAGTGGGAAAGGACCTGGGAAAGGAGGCTAGCCTTTTCCAGTCGCACTGTTTTCAGAGCCTTGGAGCCGGGGCCCTGGTGAGGTGAGGGCACAGCCAGACTTGGTGCCCTCTCTTTTCCTACTGAATGGGGAAGCCTGATAGAAGACTGGGTCCCCTACACAGGCACTAACTCCACCTCAGAAAAGAAGTCTCCCTCTATCAACATGGGAACTCAGAGTCTTCCCATGGAGCCTCCATCCAAAACGGGCTATGGCATGTACTGCCTCTCTCCACAAACACGGCTGTGGCCCCTCACCTGATCACAGCTGGCCTGACCTTCTCCCCCAGTGCCAGGTGGGTGTAGGTTTATGGACAGGGGGAATGTCTGTGCATGTATCTGTATGTCTACACTTTAAAGTAGAATAGCAAGTTGGACAATGTGATCTCCAGAAGCTCGCTGCTCAGCTCCTAAATCCTGTAAATCTTATGCTGATACTAGGAAATAAACAAGTATATACTACAAAGGCCAAGGAGAGTACCAAGTTGGCTCTGAGGCCTCATCATGCCCTGCCTCTCCTTTTTCCATCCAAGGAGTGGCATCCTGGCTTGGCATGGGGAGAGTGCAGTCCAGGGCTTCCTCAGGTGGGTGAGCCTGCAGAATCCCTGGGCTAGATGTCCACTCAGCAAAGTATACAAATCCCATCACAGCCCCCATGCCTGGGGCTGGTGCTGGCCTCTAGGTATTGCTAATTGTCTTCCTTGAGGGGAAGGAGTGTTTCTTCTGGTTTCCCCTCCTCCTTCTGGGGAGTTTCCAAGTTGTGGTGTCATGCTCCCTCAGGGCACTCAGTCTTTGCCATCCTAGGGTGGGGAGGTGGAAGAGGAGACTGGAATCTTCAGCCTCTGCTACTTGCTTCCCTCCTCTCTCTATTGAGCTCTGGTGGTAAGGAACTGTGCTGCCAACTCGAAGCCAGTTTGGATCCACCAGATGCTCTGTGGCAGAAGGATGGGCAGGTGAGATGAAAGTTGCAGAAACCTCCTGTGTGATTAGCTGCCTCTGAAAGCAGGCTGGAGGGTTAGCTATGAGTCAGCATAACAACAACAGCAACCTCTCCATCAGCCTGGCTGGCCCCAGGCTGAAGGACCACATGAAAACTAGGTTTGTGTTCTCTAGCTGGGCCCAGGGTGCCCCCTTCATGGGAACCTTTTTCTGCATCTTCACGGGTACTGGTTGGAATTGGGAGGGTTGTGGTGGTGATTATAGAGTCAAGAAGACTCGGGATGGTGCAAAGGGTTAATGCACTCAGCTGCTAAATAAAGGCTGGAGGCTTCAGAGCAGCAGAGGCACCCCAGGAAAAGACCTAGTTATATCCTGAAGAAAAAAAAACAACCACTGAAAACCACATGGAGCATAATGGTGTTGCCACGAGTCAGGTCAGCTTTACAGCAAATGGTTACTGGGCATCTGGAGATGAAACATGCAGAAACCAGGGCACCTTTCTGGCAATTCAAATCCACCAGTGACTCAAGGGAGAAAGATGGACAATACCCTTTGGTGATATTTTTGGCCTCTGAAAATAAGTTTGAGGGCCAGCTGTGAGTCAGTTCTGACTTGATAGCAGTGAGTTTTCCTTGAGGCTTAGTCCCAGTTATTTCCTTCTCATCTCTATTTTCTCCCTGGCTTATTTGCCTCTCTTCTCCCTGCCACATTTGCACATCAGGCCTCTACCCCTAAGTGCTTCCAAGCCCACAAAGAGCTCTGCCCATGTTTGAAATAAGTACACGCATCAAAGACCCTGACTTCTTCCTCTTCCACCATACCAAGACCTACAGCAAGTTGGTTTTAGCTTAGAAAACTCCCAGAATCTATCTTCTCCTCAGCTTCTAGGGACCAAGCAGTAACCGAAAGGCACGCCGTTTGAATCCACAAGCTGCTCCACAGGGGCAGGATTAGCAATTTCCTCCTGTGTCTCTGAAAAACTGCTGGAGGGTCAGATATAAGTCAGTTCCAACATGACAGGCACATAACAACAACAGCTGCAACTTCTACTGCACCATCCTGGACCACCACCTTGACAATTGAATCTACCTCCACACTTGCCCACCTGTACACATGCTGACCCCTCTTTTGTTCGTTCTCCATGAAAGTAAATTTCAAATCTGACTATACCTTTCACCTGCCTATAGCACTCCAAGAACTTCTCATTACTCCCAGAATAAGCTAGAACTCCACGTAGTGGCCCATGAAGATGTGTACAGCCTGACCCTTGCACCTCTGGCATCATCTCACTCACTCTTCCTTGTACTCCAAAGGTCTTTGGAATCTGCCTTATTCCTTCCCACCACTGGGAGTTTGCATTCCCTCTTCTTCGTCTGATCAGTGCCTGTTCAGCCTTTAGCTCAACAATCATTTTTTGCCCAGAGAAAATTGCCCTGACTTCCTCTATTTGATCAGATTCCCCAATACAAATTATTTTGCACTTGTCACAGCTACAATTATAAGGTGATTTAACTAGTGTCTATATTCTCTCGGGATTATCAGCTCTGCAGGGTAAGAATCATTACAATGGAGACTCATGGAATCATGGAGAATGACTGGGTGACTGCAAATGGCAATGTCTGTAGGGAGTTGCATCACAAACTACACCTTCAAAGGAAAAAAAATAGGTACTCTTCTCCTTCACAGAAGCCTCAGAATCCCAATGGAAGGTTAGTTATGAGTCAGTTTTGCTTTGATGGCAATAAGTTTGAATTTTTAATTTATTTAGGCAGAATTTCTTTGTTTTGATGTAATTCTCCTTTCAGGAAAAATTACTTCTGAAAAATCTTGGGCTTCAGGGGAGCTCTGGTGGTCTAGTGGCAAGAAGCTGTACTGAAATCCCAAAGATACACGGTTGGAATCCACCAGAAGCTCTGCCAGAGAAGGAGAGATAGTTAGTTTCCTCCTGTACCAGTCAGATCTGATTTGACGGTACATGCACAAAAAAAAACAATTAAAAAAAAATCTTGGGCGTCAATGAGAAATAGCCCTTTTCTGGGTAGCCCATTCTGTTAACTGACATTCAGGTAACTAACATACGTAAAGGGAGCTCTGGTGGCCTAGCGGTAATGAGCTGGGCTGCAATCATAAAGGCAGGTGGTTTGAATCCACCAGGTACTCTGTAAGAGAAGGATGGGAAATCTCCTCTGGTGGGAATTGTTCTTAGGTGTCGTTGAATTGAGTATGACCCATGGTGAGCCTATGAACAACAGATCTGAACCCTGTCGTATCCTATGCTATCCTCATACTTCCTGACATACTAGAGTCCATCACTGCAGTCACTGTGTCAATCCACCTGGTTGAGGGTCCTCCTCTCTTTCACTTATACTCTATCTTTCCAAGCATCTCCTAGCAACATGCCCAAAGTATGTGAGGCAAAGCTTTATCATCTTTGCCTTCAAAAGCACTTTGGCTACATTTTCTCCAGGACATGTTTGTTCTTTTGGCTTCTCCAACACCATGGCTCAAAGACATTCTTTTTCTGTCATCCTTATTCATTGTCCATCTCTTAGATGCAAGGGTGGTGTGACTTACTGACTCTGAAAACCTACTGGAGGATGAGCTATGAGTTGGTTTCGTTTGACTCAACACAAGCACAACAATCTTAAAGTAGACATTTCTTTATTGAGCCACCAGGATTTGTTATTGTCCTTGGATCAACGGGGGGGGGGGGACAAACCACAACTCAATTCATTGCTGTTGATTTAGAACCAACTATAGCTGACCCTACAGTTGGATTTTTCAGAGGCTGTAAATTACATGGAAGGAGATTTGCCATCTTTATTCTGAGGAGCAGCTGGTGTATTAACTCTAAGGAAAGAATTATCTTAAAATTCCTTTCTTTCAAATTGTTTGAATTGAACTTTTAAAAATGTATACAACCAAAATGTGTTAAGTTAGGTTTTTGTTGATACATTTGAAGCACATGTAGTGTTTCAATTTTTCACTGTTAAAGTAAATTAATGGAAAACAACTATGAGGTATCCTCTCACTGTAGTAACAATAGCAAAGTTCAGCAGAGCAGCAAACAACAAATGCTGGTGAGGTGAAGAAATTGGAACTGTTGGTGGGAGTGTAAAATGGCACAATCACCATGGAAAACAGTATGGAGCGTTCTCAAAAAATTGCATATGGAAATACCATTTGACCCAGAAATTCCACTACTAGAAATATATCTTAAACCAGGTTGTCACCCAAACAAATATATACACACTCATGTTTATTGCTGCATTATTCACAATAGCAAAGAGATGGAAGCAACCCAAGTGCTCATCAATAAATGAATGGATAGAAAAGCTATGGTATTTTCACACAGAACACTATGCAGCACTGAAAACAAGGAACTAATAAAATATTACACAACATGGGTGACCCTGGATGACATTATGCTGAGTGAAATTTCTCAGTCACAAAAGAACAAATACTGCATAACACCATTGTTATAAAACAAGACTAACATGGGGTTGGGGAGAAACTAAGAAAAAAAGGATAAAGAATGAAGACTGCATTGGAACAGATGAAGGAAAGAACTGTTTAAAATGAATAAATGATTAGGCATTATTTGTATGACAACAGGAAGCAGAAGTGGCATCCACTTCCTAAACAACATGCCTCTGGAAACTATGAACTTTGGTAAATGTCGATAGTTATAGAAAGGCTTCAGGCCTTTTATTCATAGGGTCGCGCTATGAGTTGTGCTTGACTCGAAGGCAATCAACGACAACAGTTCAGAATAAGAGGAGAATAGCAAAATGGACTGTGGGAGGGGTGAGAGAGGATGGAGGAAATTATGCAACCATGAATAGACACATTTTTTTTTAAAAGTCAATTGGCCCAGAGGAGTGCGGTTCAAATCCACCAGAAGCTTTGCTAGAGAAGGAAGAACAATCTCCTCCTGTACCATTCAGATCTGATTTGACGGTACACACACACACACACACAAATAATAAAATTTAAAAAATTTTAAAAAGTCAATTGGGGAGGTTAGGGAGGAAAATATGCAACAGCGAATGAATTAAAATCCAACTTCTCTGTACATTTTTGTTAAAATCACAGTTTAAAAAAAAACCAAACAAACCACACCAAAACATGAATGAATGGTCGGAGGGGCCCTGTAGATGTATGTGCACCCTCTGCTGTGGAGCGCAGAGGCGATGAGCAGGAGCTGGAGGCTGGATGCTGGGAAGTGGCCAGTCCCGCACGGATGAGGTGAGAACAGCAAGGGTGAAGGCAGGTCTTGGCTTATCTCTGAGGCTGGAGAGCCTGCTCTTGCGTGAGGGGCGGTGACTCCACTATTCACTGCAACATCCTACGACAGGTCCAAGCTGGGACCCGGCAGGTGACCCCTTTCCAACACAGTCACATCCCTGTGTCAGAAACTGGCAAGGGGAGCCTCGAAAAAAACCAGGTCCTGGGATGGATTTTCAGAACTGATGAAGGACCATAATGGTGACGACCACTGTCCCACACGTCAAAGACCCTCTGGTTCCCTGGGTCAGCGGACTGAAGGCCAGATTATTAGTGGGGGGCAATGGGGTGGAATAACTGGAAGTGTACAGAAGGATTTAATACACACTCAAAGCCTCCCCAAATCAGTGGTTGGTGCATGTGGGCAAAAAGTGAGAAAGAGACAGAGACAGAGAGAGAGGAGAGAAAGGGGAAGAGGGAGGGAGGGAATGAATGACACAGAGAGAATGAATGAATGACACCTCTCTTCAGGGCTTGCTGGTGGTCAACAGCCCTGATAAGCTTGACAACCGTAGGGAAGTACGAAGACTAGAACTCCCATCAGGGCCAGGGCAACGGGTTGCGTCACATCTGAGCGCGGGCCAGTGCTGCGCAGTTCCCTCATTGGCTGGCTACGTTAGTGCCTGCGTACTCGGAGATTCATGTACGTCACCAGGACGCGCCGGCGTTATCTCTGCGCTTCTGGGATAGCAATGGAGGCTTCCGGTGCTTCGCCTCGGTCCTTGTTCCTTCCCTCCACGTCGGGCACCAAGCGGAAGCGCTCAGCGGAGACGGTGGGGCCTGCAACAAGAAAACAACAGGTCCTAGATGAAGAAGAATACATCGAGGTACTGCTTCAGTGTGGACAGGGGTGACGTCAGGGCCCCCTCCCTGCCTTTTGCCCCTCTTGTGGGTGGAGTCCCTCCGCTTAGGTGGTGACGTGCCCTGGTCCCTTGCGCAGGTGGAGCAGCTCCAGTCTGCATTTGGGATGTGTACAGTCCTAAAAGACAAATAAACTGCAAAAGGGGGTGTCTGACGGCGGCAACATTTGCTGTCAGGAAAAGAGGAGACATCTCGCTCTGTATGTTGGTGGCATTTTAGGAAGGAATTTGTTTTTGGTTTTTTTTCCCTTTTTCTCGAAGCATGATTAAGTGGTTGACTGGAAGGCTGGTGGCAAAAAGAGCGGCGACAAGTGCAAAGCCTGGGAGTCCTGGAAAGAGGTTTCATAGCAGCATGAAGTGTGTGTGCCTTTGGGATTGCAGCACAGCTTCTTACCACTAAGCTACGAGAGAGCTCCTTTCTGTGTCTTTGGCATCTAGCCTAGTGCTTGGCATGTTGCAAGCAATTGGCAAATAACTGAAGAATAAATGAAAAATGTTGTCCTTGCCAGTGTCTTTACTGGGGTTTGAGGCGCTTGAGTGGTGTAGGAGAAAGGTCAGTGATTTGGCTCCGCCAGCTGCTCTGCAGAAAAGATGGGAAGTCTCCTTAAAGATTTACAGCTTTGAAAATGAAGGTCGTGGAAGACAATGCTTTGTGAGTGGGAGAAAAGACTTAAGTCACTGTGCTATCTGATTTACAAGACAAATGAGAAACTTAAGTAGATCTTTGAGGTAGGTGTTTGTATCTTGAAGTAGGAGTTGGTCCTAACAAAATCCTGCAGGAAGAAAAGCTGCCACGGGATTGGGGGGAGGGGGCATCAGTTTGCTTTTGTTCTTGCTGTTGTTGTTAGGTGCTGTCTAGTCGTTTGTGACTCATAGTGATCCTTTGTACAACAGATTGGACTTGTAACATTTGGAACATACAACAGGTGTTATGAGCAGGCAACTGGGTGCACAGGTGTGAAGCTAAGGGACAAGGCTAGTGGGCTAGGCTGTGCGGTGACTGGTGAAGTCGTGCAGAAAATGTGTTTGGATGGTGAGGGGTCCTGGTGCAGGTGGCAGTGCCCACATTGGTCCTGCTGATGTGGGGTAGAGCCAGCAGAGGGGCACAAAACGCTTAACAAAAATAAGGAGAGGGGCACAAAAATGCTTAAAAAAATAAGGAGTTTTGTGGAAATCAGGAATATAGAATATTGCTGCTAACTGAAAGGTTTTCTGTTTGAATCCACCAGCTGCTCCAAGGGGAGAAAGACAGATAGTCTCCTCTTAGAAAAAGTTACAAATCTGAAAACCTGATAGATTATTGCTATGAGGAATGGGCTTGATGGCAGTGGGTTGCTTAGTGGGTACTAGAGGAGAGTTTAGTAGTGCTAAGTATTGCTGTTATTAGGTACTCTCTAGTCAACACAACAACTCTGTGAACAACACATCTGAACACTGCCCTATCCTGTATCATCCTCACAATCTCTGACATGCTTGAGCTGATTGCTGCAGTCACTGTGTCAGTCTACCCAGGAGAGTATCTTCCTCTCTTTCACTGACTCTCCACCTTTCTAAGCATGATGTCCCTCTCCTAGCATTGTGCCCAAAGTATGTGAGTCAAAGCTTTATCATCTTTCTTCCAAGGAATGCTCTGGATGCACCTTCTCCATCTAGTCTCGATGGGATGCTCATCCCTGCTACAGTGCACTTAAGATCTGGGGATTGGGAGGTTGCTGATCATTGGAGGAGACACAAGTCAAAGGGGCTTAGCAAGAGTCACAGCACAGTTATTAGACATCCAGATGACCTCTCTGCCTTTTGCTCTGACTTCTCTTACCAGGGCCTTCAGACAGTCATCCAGAGGGACTTCTTTCCTGATGTGGAGAAGTTGCAGGCACAGAAGGAGTATCTAGAGGCTGAGGAGAATGGAGACCTGGAGCGCATGCGCCAGATTGCCATCAAGTTCGGTTCTGCCCTGGGAAAGATGTCCCGAGAGCCCCCACCTCCCTGTAAGAGGGCCTTCTGAGTGGCAGAGACTGACTGACTGACCCATTACCTCAGGCTTGTTCTGACCTCTAATCCCTTTCGTCTCCCAGATGTGACTCCAGCCACATTTGAAACTCCCGAAGTACACACAGGCCCTGCTATGGTGGGCACCAAACCCCGGCCCCGGGACCAGGGACCAGAGGATGGTGAGTGAAGTCCCGTCCTCCGTCCCGTCCCGTGTCCCCCCCCGCTCCCTTTCTGTCCCACTGTTGGGATTACCTGATAGTTCTGTTCCCTGAGGTTCTGAAGAGGCTCAGGAGGGCTGCAGAGGACATCTTGTCCATGAGGGGTCTGCGTGCCTAAAGTTAAGTGAGGTTAACAGAGCACTGGACTAGGAGACAGAAAGATACATGTCCAGCTCCCTAATTTGAGGTGTTTCTTAGAACCTTTGGTCCTCCCCTGTAGAATGAGAGTAAAGCTCCCTCTGTCACCACACTGCCTTCTATGTGCCATTCGCTGTCTAGGAACCTCACAAGCCTCAGTCTCCATTCCTGGCTGTTTCCTTATGGTACTGTGGAGCCTTTGTACTATATCACTGCTTCCAGATAACGATGCAGCTTGCTCCTTCTCTTTCTTTAGGCCTGTCTTCAGATGTTAACTGTTTCTAGGAACCTTTCCTAACTTCCTAGTATAAAGTAAATCCTTTCAGGGTTAATTTTTCAATGTAGGTCATGACATTCATGAAGAAAAAAAAGCATCTTTTGTTTATTGCGTCTGTCCTTAACCAACATCTCTCTCCTGAAACTCACATCCTCTCCATGAGAGTAGTAGTCTTGTCTTACATCTCTGTCTTTGTTGTCATTATGTGCCACCAAGTCAGAACCAACCCATAGCTGACCCTCAAGTGGGTTTTCAGGGGCAGTAAACCATATGGGAGGAGAGTACCCATCCTTCTCTCCCACAGAGCAGCTGGTAGATTAGAACTGCTTGCCTTTGGGATTGCAGCACAGCTTCTCAACCACTAGGCCACCAGAGAGCTTCCTTCTGTGTCTTTAGCATGTAGCATAGGCGTTAGCATGTTGTAGGCATTTGACAAATACCTATAAAGTAAATGGAAAAGCTGCCTTTTTCAGTGTATTTACTGGGGTGTAAGGAGCTTCAGTGGTGTACTTTGTTATGATTGTACTGTTAACTGGAAGGTCAGTCATTTGAATCCACCATCTGCCCTGCAAGAAAAAGATGGACAGTCTCCTCTACCATAAAGATTTACAGCTTTGCGTGCGGTCACTTTTATGTTACTTTTTTTTTTTAAGGACAGAGTATTTTGAGTGCTGTTTAACGTGAGTGTATTAGAAAAGCTCTAGAAGCCTAATCAGTAAGGAGCTGAACTGCCAACCTGAAGGCAAGTGGTTTGAATCTATCAGCTTCTCTATGGGAGAAGGTTGGACAGCCTCCTTCAGTGCAATTTATAACCCCTGAAGACATGCTGGAGGGTCAGCTATGAGTTGATTCTGACTTGACCACAATGAGTTTCTTTTTCAGTCATAGTGGAAATGGCCTAGTCCATAGGGAGTTATGCAGCTAATCCAGAAGGCTTTCCAGTCAACCAGGAACTCTGTTGGAGAAAAATGGACAGTCTCCTGTGTAGTTTCAGCCTCAGAAACCCAGTGGAATTCTGCCAGTTCTGTGGAAATGAGTAAGGGAGTGATGCTGGAAGTGACAAGCTTTTTGGAGTCAAAAACTTGTGACTGGGATTTCCTCATAGTCCTATCTTTTTTTTTTTTTCCTATCTTTTTTTTTTATGTGGTTGTGAGGTGCCATTGAGTTGGGTATGACCTGTAGTGACCCTATGGACAATGTATCTGAACCCTGTCTATCATGTCCGTCCTAACTTCATCATCTCTGACATACTTGAACCTATTGATCCTGTCACTGTGTCATTCTATCTAGTAAAGGCTCTTCCTCTCTTTCACTGTCATTCCACTTCTCTAAGGATTAACCTGTACTAGCAAAATGCCCAAAATATGTGAGACGAAGCATTATCATCTTTGCCTCCAAGGAGCACTCTGGCTGCATCTTCTCCAAGACATACATACTTATTCTTTTGGTAGTCCATGGGAGGATGTGCAATACTTTTTTCCAACACCACAGCTCAAAGGCATCAATTCTTCTATCATCTTTATTCATTGTCCATTTCTCAGAAGTATAGCAAGTGATTGGAAAGATCATGGCCTGAATCAGGAACACCTGTCTTTACTCATGAGGACCTTATTGCTTCTTAATTCCTTAAAGAAGTCCTTGATAGCATATTTTCCCTAATGCAGCAGACCTTTTAATTGTTGACTGCTGGTTCCACAGTATTAATTGTGGATCCAAGCAAGATGAAGTTATTGACAACTTAAGTCTTTTCTCCATCTGTCATGATGTTGCCTGTTGACCCAATGATGGAGATTTTTGCCACCCAGGATACCATTGCTGATGTTGAATGATTGTGCCTGAAAGCAGAGAATACCAAAAGGATGTTTACTTGTATTTTATCGTACATGCAAAGGTGTTTTGACTGTGTGGATCATAATAAATGATGGCTAACATTGAGAAGAATGGTAATCCCAAAACACTTAATTGTTCTTATATGAAACCTATTCAGACTAAACAGATGTTGTCTAGAAGGAACACTGCATGATTTAAAGTCAGGAAAGGTGTGTGTGATGGCTGTATCCTTTCTGTATCTATTTATTCTGTACGCTGTCCAGATCATTCAAGAAGCTGGACTATGTGAAGAAGAATGTGGCATCAGGATTAAAGGAAGACTCAACAACCTGTGTTATGTAGATGACACAGCCTTGCTTGCTGAAAGCAAGGAGGACTAGAAATGCTTGCTGCATAAGGGAAAGTAGCAGGTTAGCAATGTCAGAAAGCATGTAGATAAAGCCCTTTCCTTTAATATAGGACAATCTCTCACCTTTCTCAGCCCCCTCTCAGCTGTGTGTGCTCCTCTTGGCCCACTCGGACATGCTTCTCTCTTGGCCCTTTGCCCAGCCTCTGCTGTACTTGAACAAGAAGCTCTTTTAGGTCTGCAAATAAATGCCCAAGTACCCTGCCCCACCAGGAAGCTTCCCACTTAGAATGACTCCTTGCACCATAAGCCAGTGTGTCTTCTATAGCCATCTCGCCTCTGACTTCTAGTTCTGCTGCTGCTCTTGCTACCACTTCTCACCATCCATGGTGTTGCAGCTCTCTGTCTCCTAGTCTGGAAGGATTTCACACAGGAATCCTGGACCCAAGGACACGCTGCACTCACAGCTCTGTTTTATTGATGATAGTCTTGCTGTTCCTTGGAAAGGGACATATGCTTGGAAGGGTCTCCAAAGGAGACCAACAGATGGATTGACACAGGGACTGCAACCATGGGCTCAAGTTTGTCAGAGATGGTGAGGATGGCACAGTTATGAATTACCTTCGATCCTACAGCATCTAACAACAACAGAATGGCAAAACTAACCAAACTATTTGTTATGGTTATTCAAAGCTCAAGCTCACTGCTGTTGAAAGCTTTATGTCACGCGGCAGGAGATGCCCCACCTTTTGCCCAAGGTGCTGCTGGTGGGTTCGCACTGCCAGAGAGGTGCTGCCTTTGGGGCACAACCTTGTTGGGATGAGATGCATCTTACACCATCGAGTCAGAACTGGCTCATAGCTGATTATCCAGTAGGTTTGCAGAGGCTGTAAATCACAGAGGAGCTGATTATCCAACTGTCTCCTGCAGAGCAGCTGCTGGATTTGAACCAAATGGAAGTGCTGCTCCTTAGCAGTACACCACCAGAACTCCCTCTTATTTGTGCAATCTCACCCAGTCATTTTGTAGAAGTTACAAGGTCATGCATGGCTAGGAGGGCATAGTAAGTAATTCATGACACTAATGCCTTTGAACTCTGATGTTGGAGAAGAATATAGAACATCCCATGGACTGCCAAAAGAACAAAGAGATATGTCTTAAAGTGAAGCCAAAGTGCTCTTTGGAGGCAAAGAGATCTGTTATTGATAGGGTCACTGTGAGTCCTAGACTGCACCTAAAAACAACAAGGTGGCCTAGTGGTTAGAAGCTGCGCTGCAGTCCCAAAGGCACATGGTTTTGATCAGCTGCTCCGCAGAAGAAGGATGGGAAGTCTCCTCTCATGTGATTAACTGCCGATGAAAACCCACTGGAGGGTCAGCTGTGGGTCAGTTCTGACTCAGCTGTTTACAACAACAAACAAGGGAGGTAGTGACTTATGCAGAGAGTGGGGTTTGCACTCTGATCTTTCTGCTTTGCGCCTGATGTAGCATTTGTAAATATGTAAAGTTTTCACTGCAGTGAGAAGGAAAGGCTCCCATCTCTCCCTGACCTCCCTGCTGACATCTGTAGGAGACACCGCCAGGACCCCTCTATAGACAGCCCTGCCCCTGTGATGGAGCAGTCTTTGATTGTGAGGTTGTTACTGTGACAAGTGAGATCATGCCCAGCATGTGTGAGTCCTTGTCCAGAGGACTCAGTCATGTCAGGCTCTGCTGACAAGAAGGGGAATAATTATGTTCAACAGCAGGCTCCTGCATGGGAACCAGCAAGAAAAAAGTGGTGATAGTGGTTGTTAGGTGTTGAGTCAGTATGACTCCTAGCAACCCCGTGAAAAACAGACCTGAACCCTGTCCTATCTTGTGTCATCCACACAATCTTTTTTTTTTATTAAAATATTTTATTTTTATTATTTTTGTGTTTGTTGTTGTTAT
>NW_006400174.1:656815-675778 GCF_000299155.1 Elephantulus edwardii
AGCTCTTTGATTTCTTGGTTTCTTCCTTTAGCTTTGGCTTCTCGGCGCTCTAATGCAATATTCAGAGTCTCATTGGACATCCATCTTGGTCTTTTCTTCTTTTTCAGCCTTTGTAACGATCTTTTGCATTCTTCTTGTACGATTTTCTTGATATCCTCCCAGAGCTCATTTGGTCTATGCTCATTGGTGCTCAAGGCTTCAAACCTGTTCCTGAAATGGTTTTGAAATTTGAGTGGGATAGACTGAAGATCAAATTTTGGTTCCCATGGACTTGATTTAATTATCCTCAACTTCAGCTTGAACTTGCATATGAGTAGTTGGTGGTCTGTGCCACAGTCAGCACCCAGCCTGGTTTTGTGATATGTACCATCAAATCAGATCTGACTGGTACAGAAGATTATCCCTCCTTCTCCAGTAGAGCATCTGGTGGATTCAAACTGCTCACCTCTGGGATTGCAGTACAGCTTTTTGCCACTAGGCTGCCAGAGCTCGCCATCCACACAATCTTTTAACACACTCGAGCCCATTGCTGCAGCCACTATGTCAGTCCATCTCATTGGGGAGTCTTCCTCTCCTTCGCTGACCTTCCACCTTTTCTAGCATGATATCCCTCTTCAGGGAATAGCCCTCCTAACACTATGCCCAAAGTACATGGTTAGGGTTAAGAAATGGCAGGAAGACAGGCTCTTTGCTCTGGGAATGCCAGAAGGCAGACAGTAGAGGCTGGTCAGGCCAGCTGGTAGGAGAGCCTACAAGATAGGTATGGTTTGGGCCCTCAAGGAGCCTGGCTGTGAGGCCAACACTCTTGCTTTGAAGCCTATGTGCTTCCAAGCTTTTCAGTTCTGTGTCACATTGTGTGTTTCAAACCAGGAAAGCACTGGGCTGTCCGGGTGGGTGATTTCTACTCATGGGGCCGGAGCCCTCTGGCCATGTTTGTTCTCATACATTCATAGGACTGAGGGTTTGGGGCTGGGGATTTCAGCTCTGTCTGTCAGACAGTGTGACTGTTGGGAATGAGTGAGTGCGCAAAATGATATCCATGCTGGTCATAGTTCTCGTTCCCTCCCCACAATGCTGAGCAGAAGAGGCCGGTGAGGAGGAGAAGGCACCTCTGCCCAGCCTGGACGTTTTCCTGAGCCGCTACACAAGTGAGGACAATGCCTCTTTCCAGGAGATCATGGAGGTGGCCAAAGAGAAGAGCCGGGCCCGCCACGCCTGGCTCTACCAGGCTGAGGAGGAGTTTGAGAAGGTGACCTGGGCACAGAGGCCATGAGCACTCTGTTGGAGGGATGATGGTTGTCTCTGGGCCAGGGGCACAGTATCTGGGGGTTGCCTTGATGACCTCCACTTCCCTCTTGTGATTGCAGAGGCAGGAAGATAACCTTGCACTGCCTTCGGCAGAGCATCAGGCCATCGAAAGCAGCAAGGCCGGGGTGGAGACGTGGAAATACAAGGCCAAGAACTCCCTCATGTATTACCCAGAGGGTGAGCAAGTGGGGGAAAGCAAGGGCTGGAGCCCCATGCTTCTGATGTGGTGGGAGAATCTGACCTTCCTGGGATGGGTCATTTCTTTGTTGATGTCCTGAATCTTGCACAGCCTCAGTCCTGCTTGGTCTTGGGGAAGCAGGCAGAGCTGTGTGTGAAGTCAGCAGGGTAGTGAGGCCCTCCTCAGCTCTGACCCACAGACCAGAGCTGAACCCGGGACTGATGTGTTGATCCAGCTGAGAGCGAGTTTACTCTCTTTGAGACTCAGTAGTCAGACCTAAGCTGTGGCCACCTTCCATCTGATGCCCACTGCTGTCTCCTCTCAACCTGTCAGGTGTTCCTAATGAAGAGGAACTGTTCAAGAAGCCTAGACAGGTGGTGCATAAGAACACTCGCTTCCTCAGAGACCCCTTCAGTCAGGCCCTGAGCAGATCCCAGCTCCAGCAGGCAGCTGCCCTCAACGCCCAGGTGAGCAGACTGGGGCCGGCAGTGTCAGACTGGTACAAGCTGCACCCTGTGCAGTTCTGGCTGCCTTTCACGGATGAGGACTGTTCCTGGGGTTAGCAGAGCTCAGGGGTGTTAGTGTATTTGGATCATCTGTGTGACAGGGTCCCAAGTCTTTCTTGGCCTGTGTGGACTTCCTCTGGGCACTTAGTCAGACCCAGCGTGGATGTCTAGTTCAGTTCTGTGCCAGCACCCTTGGGTGGGCATAAGAGAATAGGTGCTGCTGGGACACTGTACAGCCTGGCCCAGCCCTCATCCTTGTGCCCCCACGTGCAGAGTTGGGGTCTGGGTAGTCCCTTACAGATGCCTCTTGAGACAGAGGCCAGAGCACAGGTGTCTGTTCATTACTGTCCCTGCAGGGGCTGGGAGTCAGTAATTTCTGGAAGTAGCATTCTGGGAGGTGGGGCCCAAGACTTGGGTGGGCCTTGCCACTGCTCTTTTGCCCTGTTGCAAGTGTCTGCCTGTGGACATCCACAAGGGCTCTGTTGGCACTCTTCTGCCTCCCGCTTCTCCCTTCTCTCTTCCCCCTTCCCCTCCCTCTCTCCCTTCTCTTCCTCCTTCCCTCCCACTCCCTTTCTCCCTCCCCTTTGCTTCCCTCCCCCTTCTCTACACCTTCCTTCCCTCCTTTCCCTTCTTTTCTCTCCCTTCCCCCTTCCCTCCTTCTCATTCTCCTGTCCTCCCTCCTCTCCTCCTCTCCTCTCTCCCTCTCTCCTTCTCTTACCGCCTCCCTTCCTCCCTCCCCCTCTCCCCCTCTTTTCTCTCCATCCCTTCTCCCATTCCTCTCTCCCTCTCTCTTCTCACTTCTTCCTTCCTCTTCCTTCTTCCATCCCTCCTCCCCTCCTTTCTCTCCTCCTCCTTCTTTCTTCCCCTCCCTTTTTACGTCCTCTTTCCCTTTTTCTCCTTGTCCCCCAAGAGGGCTGCCTACCTGGAGCTCTGACCCCGCCTGCCTTCAGGGTGATGTCTTCCGTTGTGAGCCTGGCACCTGCCCTCTGGCCAGCCAGCGCCCAACCTTCCTGACTCAGCCTCCTGCTTGTCATTCCAGCACAAACAGGGCAAGGTGGGCCCCGACGGCAAGGAGCTGATCCCCCAGGAGTCACCCAGAGTGGGCGGATTTGGATTCGTGGCCACCCCCTCTCCTGCCCCTGGTGAGACATGTACCCGCTGACCATCTGGTCTTCATTGGGGCTGCCCGTGGGGAGGTGGGCACCTCGGTGGAAAACAGCCCTCCCAATGGTCACTGGTTCTGCCTCATGCCCACATGACTTCTAGACCTGGTCCTCTTATGTATAGGGCTAGTGTGGGCTCTGAGACTGGCCTGACCAGGTTCCCCAGTGGCTAGGCTTATGCAACATGTGCCCCACTGGCCAGCTGAGTAGACTCCATGTTGCATCCTAAAACTTCGCACAGAGCTGGAGGCATTGGGATGTGCTAGCAGGATTGTCCGTGAGGGTCCTAAGGGTATGGGGACGGCCTAGCTGTCCATGGGCAGGCTGTTCACCTGGGCAGGCTGTCAGGGTGGGCTGGCTGTCCAGGTGGGCAGCCTGTCCAGTGGGCATGCTGTGTGAGTGGACAGGCTGTCTGGGTGGGTTGAGTGTCTGAGTAAGCTGGCTTTGCAGGTGGGCAGCCTGTACGGTGGACATGCTGTGTGAGTGGGGCAGGCTCTGCAGGTGGACAGGCTGTCTGTGTGGGCTGTCTTTCTGGGTCAACTGGGTATCTGGGTGGACTGGCTAACTAGGCCTGCTCTTCTGGTGACATCTGTTAGAGAGGGGTATGCACTCACCCCTGCACCCTTCCACCTCTGCCGTCGGCCTGGTCCATTGTCCTCACCTCCTCTGCACACACCTTCCCGGCCTGCGTCACTGCCTGAAACCACAGCTTTTGGGTCAATTCCAGCTCATAGCGACATTGCAGGGCCAAGTAGCACCACCTCCTGGAGTTTCCCAGGCTGTGATCTTTAGGGAAATAGACTCTCAGGAGTAGCCAAGGTCTTAACCGCTGTGTCCTCAGGGCTGCCAGTCCTGGAACCATTTTTGCTGGATGTGGTTCTCTGTCTCGTTAGCAGATTGGGCACTCGTGAATGCATGTGCATGCGTAATGTTTATGAACAAATTCAAATAGCATGTAGGAGTGGATAGGCCCTGTGTCTTTTTTTCAAAGCTCCTTTACACTTTGCCTGGGACTTGGGACACACAGCTGTCTGTCTACCCTCCCAGACATTGCCATTGACCTCTGCAACCTCAGGTACTGGTTACTCTGGGGTTTCAGGAGGTGAGAGTCTTGGAAGAAGCACCTGGTGCCATCTCTCCCTTTGTAGTGGGAACTGGCTGGGGGACCCACTGAGACCTGTAGTCCCAGACTTGTGCCAAGGTGGGGCCCAGCTGACCCAGTCCAGCTTTTCTCAGAAGCCTCAGCCCCCCAGCCCCTTCCCTGGTTAAACCCCACAGTAGCCGAGGTCTTTACGACCTTAGTATTTCTCTCTCAGAGAGTAGACAGAGCAGGCATTTAGTGTTTCTGGAAAGGGAGAGATGAACAAGATGGCAATGGGCTTAGCCGGGATGTGCTTGTGGTGGTCTGGCTGTTGCAGGAGAGGGTTTGAACGCTGCCACTGCCTATGCTCCCCTGGCCTGAAGTGGGTGGATTCTCCCGCTACAGGTGTGAATGAGTCCCCTCTGATGACCTGGGGTGAGGTTGAAAACACACCCTTGAGAATAGAAGGGCCAGAAACACCCTACGTGGACCGGACTCCAGGGCCAGCCTTCAAGGTAGGTTGTGGGGACAGGGGAGCAGTGTCAGGACTAGGAGTGGATGCCTGAGGAGGGTGTCCCCCTGAGCCCCTGGGGTTTGGTACAGGGTTCAGCAGTTGCTTCCCAGAGGAACATGGGGCCCTGAGGCAGAGGTCAGTGTGCACTGCATCTGCTTGGCATGAGGGGCTGGGACTTGGCTGCAAGGCAGGCACAGGCCGCCCACGATTGCTGCTGTCCCTACAGATCTTGGAGCCAGGGCGTCGGGAGCGCCTTGGGCTGAAGATGGCCAATGAGGCTGCTGCGAAGAACCGAGCCAAGAAGCAGGAGGCCTTACGGAGAGTCACAGAGAACCTGGCCAGGTACAGGGGTGCTGAGGGGAATGGGGGACCTCCCGCTGTGTGCCAGACTGTGTTCCACTTCTGGAAGTACAGGCTGCAGGCTTACATGGTAGAGTCCAGGGTGGCCTCTGAGGTCTTGTGGCGCTAGTCTGTCTGCTGACTCATTCCCCTCCTTGCTGTGCCTAAGAGGTCCTCGTGCCTGCGCTGTCCATCGAGAGCTCCTCTCACCCCATGAAGGCAGATGTTGCTATTCCACTTGGAGAGAGGCCTTGACCTCCAGCTCATCCCTAGCTCAGGGCAGCACTGATTGTCCAGAGTCTGTCTGTCCTGTGTGCTCTGCCTCTGTCGCTTCCTCCAGTGGCCCTCTCTTAACCCACAGTGGCTGCGCTCCCTAAGCGAATGCACTGCTGCTGTCTGATCTTCTGTAACTCTTTCTCTCTTACCTCTTCCCTCCCCACTAGCCTCACCCCCAAAGGCCTGAGCCCAGCCATGTCCCCAGCCCTCCAGCGCCTCGTGAGCAGGACAGCCAGCAAATACACGGACCGGGCCTTGCGAGCCAGCTACACACCTTCCCCAGCACGCCCAGCCCATCTCAAGACCCCAGCAGGTGGTCCCCAGACCCCCACCAGCACACCAGCTCCAGTCTCTGCCACCCGCACGCCCCTCATCCAGGACCCAGCTTCCATCACGGACAACTTACTACAGCTGCCTGCCCGGCGCAAAGCCTCAGACTTCTTCTAGGGCCAGGCTTGGCTTTCTTGGACCTGCCATAAGGCAGCTCTTCACTCCAAAGACTCCGGCCTGCTGGGGGGGCCTAGCCCCAAAACAAAGGCAGTTGACCTGCCAGCTGAAAGGTGTAGGCTGTGGCTGAGCCCAGCCAGGACACACCCATGCCCCCAGGGACTCCTTGCTGCTGTTTTTTATTGCAGTCCATCTGTGCTGTCATTAAAGACTCCTGCAGCCTGGCAAGGCTGCCTTTCTGCCTCCCACATTGAGTGGGGGACTGGCCATGCTGCCTCTGTCTTGGGCTTGTGAGGCCGGCTTTCAGGGGGGACGGAACCTATGAGAGGTGACCCCCAGAGAGGTGGGTGACTTGGTCTTTCTGGCCTACCTTGTGTGGGTTTGGGTATGATCTGGGACCCAGAACTTGCCTCTGAGCCATGCTCACTGCATGGCTACCTCTGTGCTTTTGTGGGAGGGGTGGAGACCTTGGAGATTAGACCTCTTAAAGGAAGCTCTAGTGGTAAGAGACTCTGCTTAATACCAAAGGTATCTGGTTTGAATCTACCGGCTGCTCCACAGGAAAAGGATGAGCAATTTATTGGCTCTAAACACTTCCTGGAGGGTCGGCTATGGATCAGTTTTTTAACTTGACGGCACACAACAGTAACAACAGGTTAGCCTGGAACTCTGAGCCAAGCCCACAGCCCACCCACCTGGCCTGTCCCCGTGTGCTTTCTGGCTGACCAGGAGTGTATAGGGTTCTGTAGGTCAGACTCCATCCTACATGAAGGGGTGTCATCTGTCATCCTTAAGCATGTGGCTTCCAGTTCAGAGGGTCTACAAGGCTACCTCCATTTCCTTCAAACTGTCATGCCATGGTCTGCCCATCGTATATCATTGACCAGCCTTCTCTATAACAAGAACCTCCAGCTGTCTCTAACAGCTTCCATGTGCAAAGATTGGAGCTGCACTCTCCGCACATTGAGGAGGACTGAGCATGACCACCACTCACTGGAACCATTAAGACTGAGGAGGACATCAGTGCCTGTGCCAACTGTGTAGCAGCTGGTCCTAAAAGCCTGCCCTACAGCTGAGGTGGGTGGGGCAGGGCCCCAAATCAGGTTTCCTCAGGCCACGGGGGTAAAGGTGGGGATGCAGCTCACCAGACACAACTAAGGTTCTGCTCTGGCTGTGAGCATGAACCTGTCTGCTTTAGATCATAGTTGCCTTGGCCACTTTTGCCTGTCCACTCTTGCCCAGGTCGTCCTTGGTCTTGGGAGACCAGGCACAGACATAACCCCTGCTACTATGGCCAGCACTGATCTGTGCGTCTGGCCATGCCCAGTCCTGCACAAGGCCTATTCCATCAGGAGGAGGTGTGTAGATCATCAGGAGGGGGACTGGAGATCAGAATGTTGGGCTCTTTTCACTCATAGGAAAGAGGAGGCTCTCACCCCAGGGAGCCCTTGGGAATTCCCGAAGGTCTGAGTAGATTTAATTCAGATGGAGAAGAGGATACCATACAGACAGAGTGCACAATGAGGTCAAGAACTGGGGCCACACCACCAGGAGTGCTCAGTTGGTGTGGAGTTGGGGCTGAGTCATGTTGAGGTACAGAGCTGCAACAGGCCATTAAAGAGGTTGCTGAGAGGGCTGATGAGTCAGTCCGAGGAGGACAGAGACTGAGGTGACGAAAGGGTTGGGAAGTGCACAGAGGACAATTTCAATGTGGTGTGCAGGGTTCAGGCTGGGACCAAGACCATGAGAGGGTGTGCAGTAGGGTGAATGGACCACAGCAGACCTGGTGCCCATGTGTGGACCTATCCCAACTCTGTAGGCAGTGGGGACAAGAGCAGGTCGGAGGGATACAGATGTGGGTTTCCTGCCTTCAGGCCTCGTGTTGTCTCCCTAAGCCCAAGCACTGGTCCCTGGACCCCTGTCTGGAGACCCCACGCATAGGGTTAGGGGCCGGCTGAGTCCTAGAGAAAAAGACTCCTCATGGGCTACCATCACAGCTTGTATAATATACTTTGTGGTTTATTTGGTGGTCAGTAGGTAATGTCTTTGCTACTGAGTGGAAGCAAGCTAATAGAACGTAATCAAAATAGTGGTTTAATTGACGGATTTTACTTGTTCTTGCACCTGTGCCTTCTTCAGCTTCTACCTGACTTAAGTTTTACCATGAGCATCAGCCAATCACCATGCCCCATGGGGCCCTCACCAACACTAGATGCTGGCTTTCCCCACCTCGGCTCCAGAGAGGGGGTGCTCCTTGGCCCTGGAGGTCTCAGCAAGCCTGTCCTCCATCCTGATGTCCTCATTCTCGGGCACCCCCAGTAGCCAGTGCTGGGTTTTGGCACCCAGTTTATGGTCTGGCCGGTGGTCAGGCCGTGAGCCCGGTCGAGTGTCCAGTTTACACTCCGCTCGGTACTTGCCTTCCCCCTCCCTCTTGAAGGAGCTGGATGACAGGGCTTTGGGCTTTGGGGGCTGCAGCCAGGTGTGGCTGAGGATTTCATCAATGTGCAGCCGCCTGTTGACGTCTGGCTGCAGGATGCGGTAGATGAGGTCCTTGCACTCACTTGTCAAGTTCTTGGAGCGGGGGAAGTCCACACGGTGCTCCTTCTGGATGCGCAGCATCTTCTTGATGTCAGAGTCATCGTAAGGCATGGAGCCACAGACCATGATGTAGAGGATTACGCCCAGGCTCCAGATGTCATACACCTTGGGCTGGTAGGGGATGCCCTGCAGCACCTCGGGGGCTGCATACGCTGCAGACCCACAGAAGGTCTTGCTGAGGATGATGCGTCCGCTGCCATCCCTCAGGCAGCGCTTGGAGAAGCCAAAGTCAGAGAGCTTGATGTTGAAGTCTTTGTCCAGGAGAAGGTTCTCACACTTGAGGTCACGGTGCACAACATCCAGGTCATGGCAGTACTTGACAGCTGAGGAGAGCTGGCGGAACATCTTGCGAGCCACGTCCTCGTGCAGGGCACCCCGGCACTTGATGAACTCCAGGAGGTCACCCTGGACCCCGAGCTCCATGACAATGTAGATCCGCCCATCCGAGGTCTCAAAGATCTCGTAGGTCTTGATGATGGAGCGGTGGTTAACGGTCGCCAGGATCTCCATCTCCCGGGGAAGGAATCTCTCCACAAAGTCTGTGGGTGTCTTCTTGCGGTCAATGATCTTGACTGCCACATTGAACTTGAGGCGCTCAGAGTAGGCAGACTTGACTTTGGCGTAGGAACCCTTGCCCAGGTTGATGCCCACGATGTAACCCTTCTTCTTGAGGACTGCGGCATCATCCATGGTGCCCGGAGCGGCCAGCGCCGCTGCCATCTACGTCCCCTCCCCACGTGGGCCAGCAGGCATTGTCTTCATTTACACTGTGAGGGAGTGCTCTGGGTGGGCTGGGTTGGACTTGGAGGCGTGGAATGCTCAGCATTGTCCCTGGATGACTTCAGCAAGTGAAGTCATAAAGCCAGGCAGCTGGGAGTGGAGACTGGGGTGGACTCATGGGTCCGCTGGAACACGGAAGCCAGGCCTGCCTGGCTGGAAGCTGGTGCCCAGGACTGTGGTGAGCCTCCCTGCTGCCCTTGCTTCAGCTTCCTCACCAGGCTGGGCAATAGGAGAAATGCCTTCTGCGTCAGACCTGGAATGGGCTGGCTAGGGCCTTGTCCGTGCTCTTTGCCATAAGGGCAGCCCCTGCCTGGGCCCTCATCCCATGTGTGTGGTTTCCTGCAGCTACTTTGGTGTTTGAAGAAAACTCTGTGTGGAGTTTGTGAGCTCAGAGCCAGGGATATCTTGCCTTAGCCCAGCCTGGCTGCAGCATCTCCAGACCTGGTGGCTGATAGCATGCCTGGGAGCGGGAGTTGTGAGGCTGCAGAGGGAATCACTGTTTTGGTGAGAAGGGGATGTGTGAATGAGTGACATAGTGGTGGGAGTTGTGCATGGACGATGCATTGGATAAGTTAGGCTGAAGAAGTGTTCTGAGGACCAGGGGCCACCCTGAGGCTGGGCAGAGCTTTGACCATTCAGAGGAGGGAGTATAACAGCCCAGTGGCCATGAGAAGGGGAAGGGATTTGGGCCTGTTTGTGGAAGGCTGTTTGCCTAAGTGTCAGGACACTGTTGTGTGTCACACACCAAGAGAAGCTACAACCCAGGTTACATTTTAAGTGTGGAGCGTGGGCTGTAGGATGTATCTGGAGACTGTTGACAGGTCTGTGATGACAGGGCTTCCCTATTGAGGGGGTGGGACCCCGGCAGAGCATGGCATCCTCACTCTTTACTTGTTAATAGCAGGCATGTGGGGGTAGTTTGTGAAGTGTGGATATATCTTTGCTTCCAATTTATGATGCATCTTTCCCTGGGATTGAGTCAAGTATGACTCACAGCAACCCTGTGAACAACAAATTTACCCTGGCCTGGCCTGTGCCATCTTCATCATTGCTGACATATTTGAGCCCATTGCTGCAGTCACTGTCACTACCTGGTTGAGGATCTTCTCCTCTTTGGCTGACCCTACACCTTTATAGGCATGATGTCTTTCTCCAAGGAATAGCTTCATGCCCAAAGTATGTGAGACAAAGCTTCACCATCCTTGCCTCCAAGGAGCACTCTGGCTGCACCTTCTCCAAAACATAAGTTTATTTCAGTCTGTGGGATTTTCAGCGCTCTTCGCCAACACCGCAGTTCAAAGGCAACAATTCCTCTGTCACCCTTAGTCGTCGTCCAGCTCATAATTTATCAGATAGGCCTCTTGAACTGCCTCTAGCACCTAGGAGCAGCACAGAAGTCCTTGTCAGGGCACATGCATGCACTTTTAGTTTGTAGTGTCCCCATATGTCCCCATAGGTCCTTTGAAATCCCACTTGTAGAAGCACTGTGAGTCTGTACCAGGAGCACTCACTGTCCTTGGCTCTGGAGCACCGTTAGAGCTGTGCAGCGGTGCTGTGTGCTAAGTGTTCCAGTTCTGCTCTAGATGGCAGGCCAGGGGAGGTCCCCACATGCACTGTCTTGGACCTGCCTCTGTGGATCTGCCTTCTTGGCTGGCTGACTCTGCTTTGTGATCCCACCTCTGACACTCTCCAGCCCCTGAGTGGCTTCCCTGAGTCCCAGGAGCCAGGTTTGAGCATTGCCAAGGTAACTACAGGGAGATGTAGTAGCCTGGTGGTAAGAAACTGTGCTGTCATCCCAAAGGCACATGGTTCTAGTCTACCTGCGGCCCCGTGGGAGAGACATGGGCAGTCTCCTCCTGTGTGATATACTGTCTCTGAAAACCCATTTGAGAGTTGTTTATGGGTTGGTTCCAACTCAGCGGTACATAAGAACAATAAAGGCAAATGGTTTAGGATTCTCTTAAGAAGAGTGGGCTCTCCATCTTGTAGGCAGGGCTGGGTTGCTGGTGGGCATGTTTGAGGGTCAGGCCTGGGGGCCTCCAGAGCCTCTCTGGATGCAGACGTCCTCTAAGTTGGAAACTCAACACTCAGAAAGCCACTTTGCTCTGAGCAGCTTTCTTGTATAAAGTGGGTATCCATGTATTCCTTAATTGCATGTGTAATTGGGAGTCTGTCCTAGGTGTTGAGGACACTGGCTTCATGGAGCTGAATGCCTAGCAGGAGGAGTTTGGCATGGGTCTGTATCACGCGAAAGTGTAAGTGGACGATGGAAGCACGTGGAACCGTGAGAACACAGAACTGGAGCCTGAATTTAAAAGACTGGAAGATTAAAGTCCGTGGGGTTCACTGATGAAGGCGAGGGATGAGGGGGTCAGGTGAAGGCCATATGTGTGGTGGCCTGTCAGGAGGTGGTGTGACAGGAATGTGCAGGGACTGGCAAGGGCATTGATGGCCAGAGAGGGTTATGTTGAGGATCCTCGGGATGAAGGTGGGGTCAGGGAAGTTGTTGGACCGTTTCTTCTGAGCTAATGGGATGGTGTGGGCTTTGTTGAGAGCTATGCTGGCTGGATATAGAGGAAAGTGCATGCTGACCTATCCAGCAGGTTGAGAGGCTAGATCACACATGGCCCTCAGCTGCACTCATCACCCACCAGCAGGCTTGTGGGGTTGGGGTTAAGTGACAAGTTGGAGCTTGTAGGATGCTGAGGTGGGGGAAGTGGAGAATAAGAGGAGTTTCCAGTTGCCTGGACCTCCCATCCTGGGCATGTTGCTTCCAGCAGGCCATCTGCCTTCTGAGCTCTATCCTCTCTCCAAGGTGGATATTGCATGCCTGCTTTGCTTACCAAACAGGTGCCCTGCAGGACTTCTGCTCTGGGTACCTGCTGGCTTATAAACCGCCCCTCCCTTTTCCAGACAGGTCTCCAGAAGACCCTTCGGGCCCTTCATGCAGTGTGCTGGGCCACCAGGGGAGCAACACGGCCTGGGTTCACTCTAGCCATGGTGACACATCCGGCATGGGGTAGACACACCAGATAGAGTATGCCAGGGACTCCCAGAAGGCTTTCCGTGGGCAGTGTTACCAGGCTGACCCCCATAAAGTGGGCAAGAGGAGTTAAACGGGAGAGTGTCAGGGAGTAGCGTTTCAGTGGCTGCTTCAGAAAGCAGCATGGGCATGTCTGCCTGGACTAGGAAACAGGGTAATGTAGGGTCCTGGGGGTGTAGTGGGAGACCAGCAGGTAGGGTGGGGCAGCAGCAGGAGGCTGGACATGGAAGGATGCCCAGGACCTCCCTGGGTGGAGCGAGCCCCTGTTGTAGGTGAGGGCTCTTGGCTGCTGTGGGAGAAGACCATGGGGGCTGTGGTGACAGGAGAAGGCAGGCAGGGAGATGGCCCAGGATGTGAGGTTCAGAGGGCATGTCCTGTGGAAGAGGGCTGTGGGGAGGTGAGGGAGGCAGAGGGGACCAGGATGTACCTCCAGTTCTGCTCTAGATAGCCATCCAGGGGAGGTTCCTAAGGCAAGGCAAGGCATCCCTGGTTCTGAGCACGCAAACTCCAGAGGGCTGGGGGACAGAAGAAGGCAGCAAAGAGGTGGCTAAGATGTGGGGTTCAGAGGATGTTTCCTGTGGGAGAAGACCATGGGGGCAGTGGGGAGGGGAGGAGGTAGATGGAGGATCGGGATGTGGGGTACAGAGGGCAAGTCCTGTGGGAGAAGACCACAGGGCTGTTAAGACTAGGAGGAGGCAAGCAGAGGTGGCTGGGATGTGGGGTATGGAGGCCATGCCCAGGGTGGACTTATCTTTTTCTCAGCCCCCTGGTTTGTGACAGGGGCAGGGATGCAGGCTGGGAGCAGTTGTGTGGTCCAGGAGAGCCAGGGCCCTGGGCTGCAGCTAGAGTGCCACATGCATACCATTTCCTCTGACACCCAGGGCCCTCTCCCTGCCAGCAAGTTCTAGCTGCTTTGGTCCACTCCTCTCCTTGCTGGTGTCTTGTGGTTACAGATGGGCTTAGAGGGGAGTGGGGTGTCGTCAGGGCCATATAGTGAAGGTAGAACACCTCACAGCAGCATTCTCCCCTTCCTGCAGTGACCTGGGCATTGTTGAGAGCTGAGAACAGAGTAAGCAGGTTAGAAAATGCCAGAAAGGTGGTGGTTGTGTGCCACTGTGTTGGAACCAACCCGTTTTCAGAGGCAGTAAGGAAATTGTCCATCCTCCTGCAGAGAGCAGCTGGTGAATGGTGGATTCGAATCGTGAGCCTTTGTGATCACAGTCCAG
Source organism: Elephantulus edwardii (assembly GCF_000299155.1). NCBI lineage: Eukaryota > Metazoa > Chordata > Mammalia > Macroscelidea > Macroscelididae > Elephantulus > Elephantulus edwardii. Next base: position 670,275 of record NW_006400174.1, read on the forward strand.
CTTTTTACCTCTAGGCCACCAAAGCTCCCAGCAAGTTGAGGGACCACAAATGGGTGAAAAACCAAAGCCCAAGCCCTCTGCTGTGCTCTCCCACTGGCAGCTTTCTGGGGCAGGTGGGGCATGGTCCCGTGGGTGCTCTGCCATCCTGGCTCCTCCTGCCTGGTCCCACACACCCCACTCTAGGCCTCTCTCTGGAGGTACCTTTCCTGTCCTCTATATGCCCTGGAAGTGGTCATTGAGGCGGCCCCTGCTCCCACCTGGCTTATGCACTCTGGGCTGGATACAGTGTGTTTTCCCTGACCCTCCTGGGTCCTTGCAGCTGGGCAAAGACACGCATTGTGCAGTTGGCACGAATATAGTCCATGATTTATTGCTTCTTTAGCCATGTGGCCTAGGGAGTTCAGAGGGAAGGAGAAAAAAAAAACAACGAAAATAGTAGCTCATCAGGGACCATGCTCCTTCATTGGCTTGTCCCTTGGCTTCGTCCTGGTTCAGACCAGATGCCATGAGCTTGACCTCTTTCTGTGCTGCCCCCCTGCCCCTGGGCTGAAGGTTCACTGGTTGTGTGTCTCTGAAGGCTGCTTTGAGACTTGGGGGCTCCCCTCCTCTGTCTCACCGGTTGGATGCTCGCCCACAAAGCCCAGCGTCTCTGGCTGCCTTGACACCTCTGCCGTTGTTGTCTCCTTGGGGCCCATCTTGGGCCCATCCTCCTCTTTTGGCTCCAGCTTTGTGGCAGACACTTTGTCAGAGGTGGGATCTGGGGTCCATGTGCCATCAGCGGCTCGGGAAGTCTCCCCCTCCTTATTTACAGCTGGGGAGGGCAGGCTCCGGGCCTTTGGCTGCACCCAGCAGTGGCTGAGGATCTCGTCAATATGCAGCCGTCGGTTGACGTCTGGCTGCAGCATTCTGTAGATGAGGTCCTTGCACTCACCAGTCAAATGCTTGGAGCGAGGGAAGTTGACCCGGTGCTCTTTCTGGATGCGCAGCATCTTTTTGATGTTGGAGTCATCGTAAGGCATGGAGCCACAGACCATGATGTAGAGGATCACGCCCAGGCTCCAGATGTCATACACCTTGGGCTGGTAGGGGATGCCCTGCAGCACCTCGGGGGCTGCATACGCTGCAGACCCACAGAAGGTCTTGCTCAGGGTCAGCCGACCACTGTCGTCCCTCAGGCAGTGCTTGGAGAAGCCAAAGTCAGAGAGCTTGATGTTGAAGTCTTTGTCCAGGAGAAGGTTCTCACACTTGAGGTCGCGGTGGACGATGTCCAGGTCGTGGCAGTACTTGATAGCCGAGGAGATCTGGTAGAACTTCTTGCGTGCGTCATCCTCATGCAGGGCACCTCGAATTTTTATGAACTCCAGGAGGTCGCCCTGGACCCCGAGCTCCATCACAATGTAGACCTTACCATCGGAAGTCTCAAAGATCTCATAGGTCTTGACGATGGAGTGGTGGTTGAGTGTGGCCAGAATCTCAATTTCCCGGGGAAGGAATTTCTCCAAGAAGTCTGCGGGGGCTTTCTTGCGGTCAATGATCTTGACTGCCACATTGAACTTGAGGCGTTCAGAATAAGCGGACTTGACTTTAGCGTAGGAGCCCTCTCCCAAATTTATGCCCATGATGTAACCTCGTCGCTTGAGGACGGCAGCGTCATCCATGGTGCTGGAAGCGCCCAGTGCCTCTGGGGCCGCCCTCTACACCCCTGCAGGACATGGGCCAGCAGAGTCCTCATTTACACTGTAAACAGAGGGTCCTGAGGGCTGGCCAGGCCTGTTGTCTGGCCTCCTAGCGGCCCAGACTCTCGGGTAGAACATTGAGCATTGTCTCCCAGGTGACTTCAATGGGTGAAGTCACAAAGGAGGAGAGCCCTGGGGGAATAAGGCTCCAGTCTGGTCTCTTGGTCTTGGAACCCTGAAAGGCTGGGCAGTGGACTAGAGTAGACCGAAAACCTGCAGATGATGGTCTGATGCCAGGCTGGGATCAGAGGTAGGGGCTGTGGAGACGTGGGTCTGCCCATGCTCCTCTAGCCCAGAGGCAGGACTTCTATGGATTTGATGGAGGCTGAGGATTGCAAATCAGAGCATCTGAAACCCAGGGCTGTATCAGTTGAGGTCCCTGAAAACAAGATCATCTGAGAAGGGCATAGTAAAGGGAATATTTACAATGGGGGCGGGGAAGGAGAGGGATATTATAAGGTGATGCAGGATCCTTGAAGTGGGTAATAAACCCCTGGCCCTTATGGAAGGAGGGAGGGAGGAAATGGTCATAGGAATCTCGCCTCTCAGAGGCAGTTAGTGGCTGGAGTGAAGGAGCCAAGGCCATAACATCCCCACAGGAGGGAATTAACCAGGCTATGACATCAATTTCAGGTCATAGCATTCTCTTTTGTGAGCTCTTTCCTCTGCATACCTTTGGGGGAGCCTTCCAGAATGTAGCAGGGCAGAGAGCATTGAGGTAGATCAAGAGGCCCAGCAGTCACTGCTCCAGTTTAAGATCACACTTTCCCAGCAGAGTGTCACTGGCTTCCTATGATGTACAGTCCTCTGAGCCTCTAAGAGCCTTCTCTGACCATGGCTCTGCAGAGAGTGACTGGCAGAAACTTCTGCTCTTGACCTGTAAGTACCCTCCCAGGACTGTCTGGCCTATTGCCCTGGCTGGGCTCCCTCAGCAGATCTGGGGCAGGACAGAAGGGTAGGCCTGGGTATGTACATGCAATAAATGCATCACTGGCCAGTGTGTCCCTCTGGCAGCTGTTTTGTCCAGCATGTGTTCCAGGTTCGACCACAGCCTTATTTTGGTCATGGGGAGTTTGTGTCCCTTTCTCAGATGCCCCAACCTCATAAGGGCTGTTCCTGGGTTGTGGGGCTGGAGGCCCACTGGAGGGATGTAACTTATTCTTCCCCCTTTCTTAACTCGTCTTTCCCAGAACTGATGTTCTCTGGCAGCCTTGCCTTTGGGTGTCTTGGATTTTCCAGGTTCAGACACCCTCACATGTGGCAACCTTCGCACATTCACCTCATTATTGATGACAGGTATGAGTGCTGCATCAGCAGCACTGTTCCCAAGCCAGTCAGCCACCCCTTCCTAGTGGCCGCTCAAAACACTCGGCTTTCCCCCACGCACATGTGACCTGGGCTGGAGGCAGAGCCCTTTTTACTGAGGTCAACATTGCACTAATCTCCTTAAAATCTAGTAGCTCTTTCTGTTTCAATTTTCTTAGGCTATTTCTTTAAGCTCTAGAGCTCTGGTAGCTTAGTGGTAAGGAGCTATGCTGCCAATACAAAGATATGCTGATCAAATCCACCAGCTGCTCTGCAGAAGAAAATTGGGCAATCTCCAATGTGATTTACCTCCTCTGAAGACCTGCTGTCAGCTATGAGTAGGTTCTTAAGGGTACTGTCAACAGTATACAGCAACAATTTCCTTAAATGCATACAGCACTTTGAGCTGTGAACCTGAATTAGCCTATTCTTACAAGGTTGATCCTCCTTTCCCATGTTTAGGACCTCCTGAGAGGTAGCCCAGCTCCCTCCAACTTGCTCTTCTCTCTGTTTCTGTGTATTGTTCAGTTGGAACTGACCCATAGCTGACTCCAGTGGGTTTTCAGAGGCAGTAAATCACACTGGAGGAATTTTCCCATCCTTCTCCCATGGAGCAGCTGGTAGACTAGAATTGTGTACCTTTGCCATTGCAATACAGCTTCTTACCACTAAGCTACCAAAGCCCCTTTAAAACTGTATGGGGCTTTGCATTTAAAAGTTGGCTGAGAGAAACCGCCATCATGCATTATTAGATGCCATGGATCTGTTCCAGTCAATTAACTAGGTACTTGGGCCGTGGGGGAGGGGATGCTGTCTAGCTTGACCACGCGAGAACCCTTAAGCTCAAGCAACAGGGAGGACTGGGACACCTCAAGGAAGGCAAAAAGCCACTTCCAGAAGGGAACAACAGGCTTCCTGGTCTCTCATTAAGGTATTTTTGGAGGACAAACTTGTTCTCAGGCCAGAGGCCTACAGGGCTTGGGCCAAGAAGGGAGCACAGTATATAACTGCTTCACAAAACATTGCCATGCCCAGGGTAAGTATATAGTTACAAAAGCCTAATATCTACTAAGAAAAGACAAACATAATATGAAGAAAGCAGCAATCTACGTCAGCCATTATGAAATATGACCCAATGAATATCCCAGATAGAACCAGAAGAAAACATGAAGAGTTATTTGATCAGCTACAGAAAAAGATACAAATGTGAGAAGAAGACAGAGAGTAGTTTTTTGTTGTTGTTAAGTGACGTCAAGTAGCAGGCGACTCATAGCGACCCTATTAAGGAGAGTCCTCGACATTTGGGTGCCTTTTATCCTCTCTTCAGGTTCATAGGGTTTCCGGATCCAAGCTATTATGGAAGTGGATATCACTTCTCCTTCCAAGCTTGTTTTAATTGGGGAGCTCCAACCCACTCTCTGTCCACATTGGGTAGCCAGCCATTAACGCATTTGACACATCAGTGTCACAGTGTTCAGCCTCAAAGCAACCACAAGTGATTGTGGTACGGCAACTTGTACACCAGGGCTGTACGACCTAGAGGAATGTCAGTAGTATAAAGGAAATAAATGGATGAGGAGCAACTTGAACAGTTATGGAGCAAAATGCAAAAGATGGAAGAAAGAATTTAATAGAATAAAGTACAAGACCTTAAAAAATCATCACAAGACAGAGAGAGTGCAGCCAACACAGTACTGGAAAGAACAGAATTGCATGATAATGCAATCCAGAATATTAAGACTAAAATGGCACAAGTGTCCAACATGTTGGTAGGACAAAAAAGTAGAACTGAAGAGATGGAACAGAGGATCAGTAAGCTGGAGACAGAAGCCTCGCTAGAAACATAATAAAAGAAAAAGAGATGAGACATAAAGAAAATGAAGAAAATATTAGAATCGTGTGGGATGACATTAAATGGAATAACAGACATATGATTGGAATTCCAGAACAAGGAGTGACAGGAGAATCACTGAGAAGATTGTGGAAGAACTAGAAGAAAACTTCCTAGGTATTTTGAAAAACAGGGAAATCCACATTCAAGAAGCACAGAGAACACCCAATAGAACAGACCCAAAAAGAAGAACACCAAGATGTATCATAGTCAAATTCTCCAAATTAAAAGATAATGATAAAATTCTAAAAGCAGCATGAGAAAAACAGTTACCTTCAAAGGGGAAACAATTAGATTAAGTTCTGGTTTCTTTGCAGAAACCATGTATGCTAGAAAGCAATGGGATGACATATAAAGAAAGTGAAAATAACAATTGCCAGCAAAGAATCCTATACTCAACAAAACTCTCCAAATATGAAGGAGAAAACAGATTCTTTGCAGAAAAGAAAGAACTTAAGGAATGTGTGAAAACAAGACCAAAACAAGAAATTTTAAGTAAAGTCTTGCACACAGAGATGCCAAAGGAAATGTATAGACCAGAGTAACCAGAAACTACAGAAAAAGAAACACAG
>NW_006400174.1:675928-677238 GCF_000299155.1 Elephantulus edwardii
AGCCCATCAATATGTTACCTGCAAGAGACACATCTAAAAAAAGAAGAAAACGATGGACTCAAAACCAAAGGATGAGGGGAAAAATATACCAAGCAAATGGCAATCTCAAAAAAGCAGGAGTGGCAATACTAATCTCTGATAAAATAGATTTCAGAATGAAAACCATCATCAAAGATAAGGATACATACTGAATGTAGATACAATAGATCAAGAAGACATGACCTTGGTCAACATTTATGCACCAAATGATAGAGGTGCAAAATATATAAACAATAGTTAATAGAACTGAAGAGAGAAATAGCACCACAATAGTGGTAGGAAATTTCAACACACAACTATCACCAAGATTTAGGTCAATTCAAACAAAATTCAACAAAGATGCAAAAGATCTAAACTATACAAGAAGCCAACTTGATCTAGTGGATGTATTCAGGGTACTGCACTCAACTAAAACTCAATTTACTTCTCAAGTGCATGTGGTACATTCTTCAGAATCCATCATATATTAGGACACAAAGCAAACCTCAACAAATTAAAAAACACTGAAATAATGCAAAGTATCTTCTCAGATTATAATGTCATAAAACTAGAAATTAACCACAGGAGAGTAAAGCTTACAAAACCACCTATGTGAAAAATAACTCTATGCTAGAACATGATTGGATTATAAAAGAAATTAAGAATAAAATTAAAAAAGTTCCTTCCTTGAAACAAATGATAATCAAAATACAACATACCAAAATATCTGGCACACAGCTAAGGCAGTCCTCAGGGAGTAGTTCAAAGCAGTAGACACACACATAAAAAAGGAAGAATGAAGAATCAATGATCTAACACAACACATTTAGCATATAGAAAAAGAACAATGTAATCCTACAACTTCTAGTACAAAAGAAATTATAAGGACAAGAGCTGAAATCGCTGAGATAGAAAATAGAAAAACAACTGAAACCATCAATAAGACCAGGAGCTGTTTTTTAACTTTTTTTGAAAGGGTCAATAAATTGACAAACCACTGAAAAACAACAAAAGAAAGAGAAGACACAGATAACTTGATTAAGAAATGTTAGAGGTGACATCACAACAGAACCAGAGGAAATTAAATCAATATCAGAATACTACAAAATTTACTCTGATAAATTTGAAAACATAGAGGAAATGGGCAAATTCCTTGAAATGCATGGGTGACTGGAATGCAAAAGTTGGGAACAAAGAAGATTCAGTAGTTGGAAAACATGGACTCGGTGACAGAAATGGAGCTGGAGAGAGAATGATCGAATTTTGCACAATCAATGACTTATTCATAGCAA
>NW_006400174.1:679309-691064 GCF_000299155.1 Elephantulus edwardii
GCAGGAGAGGAGGGACCTCTATGAGGTGGATTGATTCGGTGGCTGGGATAATTGGAATGGGAGTGTCAGAGACAGTGCAATTGGCACAGGACAGAGTGGAGTTTAGGGCTGTTGTACATAGGGTCGCTATGAGTCGCAAGCGACTCGACGGCACATAACAACACCAACAACAACCCAGATTGACAAAGACCGATATAGAGCACTTGAACAGCTCCATCACAAAAGAGGAAAGTGAAAAGGTCATAAAAAGACTTCCCCATAAGAAAAGTCCTGGACCAGATGGCTTCATAGCTGAATTCTTCCAAACATTCAGAGAGGATTTAACACCAAGTCTATTTAAATTATTTCAAAAAACTGAAAAAGAAGGAACACTTCCAGAGTCATTCTATGAATCAAGGATAACCCTAATACTGAAACCAGGCAAAGATATTGCCAAGAAAGAAAAACTTATTAACAAAATCCTAGCCAAGAGAATCCAGAAGCACATTAAAAAAAAAAAAACTTCACCATGGCCAAGTGTAATTTACAACAAGTATGCAAGGATGGTTCAATATAAGAAAAACAATCAATGTAATTCACTATATTAACAAAATAAATAACCATATGATCTTAGCAACTGATGCAGAAAAGGCATTTCACAAAATAGACTATCCCTTCCTGATAAAGACATTCAGCAAAATTGGAATAGAAGGGAATTTCTTCAACATAATGAAAAGTATACATGTAAAACCAAGAGCCAAAATCATTATCAATGGAGAAAGATTAAAAGTGTTTTCCTTGCGAACATGGATCAGACAAGGATGCTCACTGTCATCACTTCTATTCAAAAGCACTCGAAGTGCTTGCTAGGGCAGTGTGACAAGAGAGGGAAATAAAAGGCATCCAGATCAGCAAAGAAATGGTTAAACTGTCCCTATATGTAGATGATATGATAGCATACACAGAAAACCCCAAAGACTCAGCAATAAAACCACAAAACCCTGTTAGAGTTAGTGGGCCAGTTTAGTAGAGTGACAGGGAAAAAGATCAATATCCAAAAATCAGTACGATCCTTTTACTGTAACAAAGAATGCAGAGAAGGAAATAAAGAATGCAGTATTATTTACAATAGCCAACCACAAATTGAGATACTTGGTAGTGAACCTAACTAGAGATACAAAAGACCTATAAATAGAAAACTACAGAGAATTTCTACAAGACACAATGAAAGACCTAAGGAAATGAAAAAATGTGCCCTGTTCATGGATAGAAAGACTCAGTATTGTGAAAATGACAATCCTGTCAAAAAGTAATCTACAATGTAATCTCAATATAGATATCAAATTCATTTTTCAAGGAGATTGAAAGGGAAATTGTCAAATTTATTTGAAGAGTCAAGAGACCCTAAAAAAGCAAAAACTTCTGAGAAACAAAAATGAGGTGAGAGGCATTGCACTCCCTGACCTCAAAAACTACTACATAGCAGTAATAACCAAAACAGCATGGTACTGATGCAATGACAGGCACATAGACCAGAACTGAGAACTCAGAAGTAGACCCAGCATATCTATGGTCAACTGATAGTAAAAAAGGAAATGAAAGCTTTCAAATGGGAAAATTACAACCTCTTTAAAAAATGGTGCTGGCAAAACTGGACTTCCACCTGCAGAAAGCTGAGACAGGATCCCCATCTCACACCATACACAAAAATCAACTCAAGGTGGAGTAAAGCCCAAAAGCATAAAATTCATAAGAGAAAAACTGGGATCAAGCTTAGAAGCCCTAGTGCAAGGTATAAAGAGACTGCCAAATACAACCAGAAATGCAAAATCTGAAGAGGATAAAATTGATAAATGGGACCTTCCAAAGATTAAATCCCTGTGCACATTAAAACTTTTCCCAACAGAGTGAAAAGAAAACCTACTTACTGGAAACAAACATTTGGTAATATCATCTCAGACAAGAGTGTCATAACGAAAGTTTACAGAATACTCCTGGGCCTCCACAAGAAAAAGACTGATAACCCAATTATAAAATGGGCAAAAGACATGGAAAGAATCTTCACAGAGGAAGATATTCGAGTGGCAAACAGACACATGAAGCAATGCTCAAAATCACTAGCAATAAAAGAGATGTAAATCAAAACCACAATGAGATACCATCTCACTCCAGTAACAGTGGCAAAGCTTAATAGGACAGCAAGTAATAAATGTTGGAGAGGATGTAGTGAGAAAGGAACTCTTATACCTTATTGGTGGGGTTGTAAGATGATACAACCATTCTGGAAGGCAGTTTGGTGCTTCCTCAAAAAGCTGAACATGGAAATTCCATAAGACCCAGCTATTCCACTGCTTGGAATATACCCTGAGAAAATGAGGACCGAGGCACAAATGGAAACTTGTACACCAATGTTCATAGCAGCACTATTCACCATTGCAGGAACATGGAACATGGAAACAGCCCAGATTTCCAACCACAGTGGAATGGATTGAGACATTATAGTACATTCACACCGTGGAATAATATTCAGCACGCAGGAGCAATGATATTGTCAATTATTACCTAACTTGGGAGGGACTGGAGAGTATTATGCTGAGTGAACTATCTCAGTCCCACAAGGACAAATATTGTATAATACCATTATTGTAGAATGTGAATGAGGATACAAGGAGGGTGGAAGCAGAGGGATGAGGATAGGGAGGGAGGAAATAGATCATGGGGTTGTACAATTTGATGGGGGGGGTGAGGGAAATTGGAAGAATCTGGTCTGGAAAACAATGTATTTGAGTTTTATTAATAAACTAATATAAAAAGAAAGAAAAATGTTGATTTGGCCCTGACTAAGCATCTCCACTTTGGAGCAGTTGGATTCTGGAGGCTGCAGTCATAGTGTATGCCAGGAAATTTGGAGGCTGCCTGTTTAGTCAACGGATTGGAAGAGGTCCGTATTTGTTCCCATTCCAATGAAAGGTGATTCAACAGAATGTTAATGCAAGCAAAATACTGCTGAAGAGCATTCAAAAACAACTAGAAAAGTATGTAGATAGAGAACTACCAGAAGTTCATTCAGAATATAGGCCATGGCACTAGGGATATAATTTCTGATGTCAGATGTATCCTGGCTGAAAGCAAAGAATACCAGAAGGATGTGTATGCTTTGTTGACTATGCAAAATGTATTTGTGCAGATTCTAAATTGTGGCTGACACTGAGATAATGAGAATTCCAAAGCACTTGGTTGTGCTCATGCGAAACCTATTCCTGGACCTGGAGGCTGTGGTGCGAATAGAGCAGGAGAACATTACATGGTTTAAAATTAGAAATACATCAGCGTTGTATTCTTTTTTCATACTTATTCAGTCTATACTTACTCAATTCTAATAAATTATCTAAATTTCGTAAGGTGAAAAAAAAATCAACCTGGGGCAATTATGTTTTTTATTTCAGGGTCGCTATGATTCTACAGCAATGGTCTTTTCTTGTTTAGGACACAACTGTTTAGGACCTGCAGGTGTGCAAGGTGTGAATGGTCCCAGGTTCATCTTCATCTTCATCCCTGTGACTCCTGCCACATCACGCTTCATTCTTTGTCCAGGAAGGACACCCGCCCTGGTCCACCATCCTTAGCCTGCAGACCCCGTGACCCTACTCCTCCGTGGTCTGCCCGTTTTGGCTTGGTGTGTGTAGTCAGTTTCTCTGAGGGAGGCCTCCCAGCGCCGTGAAATCCTATGACCCATGGTAGGACCGCCCTTAGTACCGCCCCCACGGTGCCCTTAGGCCTCGCCCTTTTCCAGGGTTGCTGCACAGGTCACGCTTCGTTAGGCCCCGCCCCGACTTGCCTTTACTCTCTTCCTGTGACTCAGGTCCCTCCCCCCTGGCCCCTCCTCGCGGAGAGCTGCTCAATTCCGCCCCCACCCCCGCCCTTAGGCCCCGCCCTCCTTGGGTATTGCACTCAGACCCCCGCTCCGCGCCCTCCTCTGGGATTGACTTTTAGGCTCCGCCCACGCCCCGGCTCCGCCTTCCCATCCCGCCCTTAGGCCTCGCCCTCCGGAGGGATTGCAGCTGAAGTCCCGCCTCCGAGCAGGCGCTAACCTCCCGGGCAGCCAATGGTCCGCAGGCCGCTGGAGGCGCGGTGCCCGCCCACCTCTGTGTCCATTGGCCTATGCCGGCGTCTCGGAAAGGGGTGGTGCGCCGCGGTGCGGTGCTGAACAGGACGGCCGCCATCTTGCGTAGAACTGGAGGGTCAGAACTAGGTGCATACTGTGTGTGCACACGAGCTAGCGGCCTAGCAGTCCCTCCTTGCGCCACCTCCCGGTGCCTGTCCCTCAGCCCTGCCTGGTCCAGGCCTCCCCGTGGGGTCATCGCGGCCGACCCGGGGACGATGAACGGAGGATAAATGATGCCCAAGGTAGACAGCGGTGCCTTCCTGCTGCTTTTCCTGCTAGTGCTCACCGTCACCGAGCCTCTGCGGCCAGGTAAGCGGTGTGGTGGGGGCGGGGTGTGGGGCGGGGCTCCCTGAGGAAGGATGGCCGGGGCCTGGCTCAGGTTGAGGGGCCGGAACACCTGTGCAACACGGAACTTTGTTCCTCGGTGATGTTCTCGGCGGGGCCACGTTGATCGACTTAGGTCTGCACAGAACGACTCCACTTCCGGGGCATAGGAGACTTGGGCGTTCCGCCCCTGGCCATTCTGTGTTCTGGCCTCTGCATGCGGACTTTGGGGCGAAAAAGCAGCTGGCGGAGGCACGTGGGTCCCGACGCTTCCACCCAGCGGTAGCTGTGACCTCACTGTCACTCAGGTGCTGGGATTGAGAAGATGACCTCCGAGCCGGAGAAGCGCTCTGGACATGAGCTTCCCGGGAATAGAGACCTTTGAGCTTGCCTTGCTGCCGTTCCCGCAGCTCTTGGACGATGGCAGGCACTGAGGTGCGCTTTGTCCGCGTCCACATCATTAAATGTTCGTGGAACTCACCTAGGGGCTTGTGTCTGTGATTACGTGGTGGAACAACAGAAGGCCCCTGTCCATTTTTATCTCTGCCTGGCCCTGGTGTGTGTCCCCCCACCTCCCCTTCCGAACAGCACCCAGAGGATTCAACAAATCCCAAGATGCGGAGTTTCTGCTGGCTTTAGATCTGAATCCATTATAATTTTGTTGTTGTTGTTTGCCGTCAAGTCGGAACCAGCTCATAGCTGATTGTCCAGCAGATTTTAAGAGGGAATAAATCACACCAACATTTGTTCCCTCCACCACCCTATAGCTGGTGGATCCGAACTACGGGCATTTGAGATTACAGCTTAGCTTCTTTAGGCCACCAAAGCTCCCTACCATAATTTTAGAGGCCTACAAAAAAAATTTTACTTATTTTTCAAGTCAGAAGGAATTTTTTTACCTTTTCCAAGTCAGAATTTTTGGTCAAAGAGAATTTTTAATATATGTTAAAAGTATACATTTTTATGACTAAAAAATATAATTCTTACTGCTTTTTGGGGCAATGGGTTTGGACTATGTGGTTTGGAAAGGCAGGCTTCTCTGATTTTGTATCAGTGCCATTTGCATGCAGTGTGCCTTCTACCTCTGTGTCTACCTCTTAGCCAGAGCCCCAGGCTTTCTCTCAGCCCAGAGTTTCTGGGGATCCTTTCTTATTTTCTAAGGAGGGGTTTGAGTTGTTGGGATTTTTGAGTCGTTATGATTATTTGCTTTCTTTATAAAGTGGTGAGGGGAAGGTAATGTCTTGGGTCCCCGTAATCAGGCCCCAGTTTTGCAAATCTAGCCACCGAGAGGTAAAGCCACCTGTCTTTCTTAGGGTCCACTGCTTTCAGGTCTGCCATCTGCCTGGGTTCTACAGGTGGTACAGGTGAGTTGTGACTGGCAGCCATTGAGAAAGTACCTTAGAGTGCTTGCTGGATGCCCAGCATTCATGCAGTCAAAGTCCGTGCCATCTCACAGTGACCCTCGAGGTTTCTGGTTTCCGGCTGAGACTGCCCAGCTTTCTCCATTGGAACTGCTGCCTGGCTCAGTTCCCCTGATCTGCCCTCATGGTTCTCAAAGTGAATGTAGAGAACTTTCTATCAAAATAATTCATTTGAGGGATGGGCACCCCTCTGCCCACCTTCTCTGGTTAATCACATCAGTACTGGTGATGTGTGTGAAATCTGCTGCAGTGGATCATTGTTGAAGTAATATACGATCAGGAGGGCAAGAGATGGAAATTTGAAAGCTCCTGGCTGCTATAATATCATTGGCACTTTGTCTATGAAGGAAATGCAGCATCAGTTGCTGGTTGTAGAAAAAAAGGGGTGTGTGTGTGGGTGTTTTTATGCATACCCTGTTGAATCAGATCCAACTGGCACAGGAGGAGAGTGCCCCTCCTCCAGTGAAGCATCTGGTGTATTCGAACCATGGACCTTTGGGATTGCAGCGCAGCTTATTGACATTAGGTCACCAGAGCTCCCTAAAATGTGTTTTCTTAACTTATTTTGAAACAGAATAACACACTGGTTTTAGTCTCAGGTCTGTTGAAGGTGAGCCATATATAGCTGACAGAATGTTTGCCTTGACATGAACATGCCTTGGCAAATGACTGTACTGGCTAGGCTTGTGAGGGCACGTGCCTGGATGTTATGTTTAGTGTGTTTTGGGGAACATTAACTTTTGGGTATGTTGCTAGGAAATGCCAGTCCTTGAAGAAAGAGACATTATGCTTGGAAAGGTAGAGAGTCAGTGAAAGAGAGGAAGACCCTCAACAAGATGGATTGATTCAGTGACTGCAGTAATGGACTCAAGTGTGTCAGAGATGGTAAGGATGGCACAATATAGGACAGGATTAAGATCTGTTGTTCATAGTGAAGTGACATTTTTCATGTCACACAGCTAGTGACGAGTGGAGCTGGGGTGTAAACCCAGTTGTGCTGGCTCAAGAGTTCAGGATTCTTTGGCTGTATCACTAGGACCAAGAGTCAGCTTCCTGCTTGGCAGAGCCTCACTTTTTTCTGGTGGACATCTTGCCGAGTTGCCGGTTGGCCCTGGCAGCTTGCCTCTGGAGCCCTCAGGTGTTTTCCTGTGAAGTAGCACACAGGTTAGTAGGAAGAGTGTGGATATTTTCACTGCTGGCGGAAAAAGCTGAAATGCAGAGTGGTGGCAGTGTTGGGAGACTAGGCATGGCCTTGCCACATATGTCCTGAGTTTCCCTCCATGGTCCACTGCTTTGTACCTCACTGTTATGGTTTGCCCCACCAACAGTTGATGCTCTTGGGCTAACAATTTTCCATTGTAAAGTAGTTTATTTATTGCAACTTGACTAATGAATATTTTTTTAAATTTTTTTTATTATTATTAGTGTGTGTGTGTGTGTGTGTGTATGTGTACACCCTCAAATCGGATCTGACTGGTATAGGAGGAGATTGTGCCTCCTTCTCCAGCAGAGCATCTGGTGGATTTGAACCGTGCACCTCTAGGATTGCAGTGCAGCTTCTTGCCACAAGGCCACCAGAGCTCGCCTGAAATTATTTTTTAAAAAATTATTTTATTTACAGGTGATATAAAACTTAAACATCATTAGGCTGATGTTTAGTGGTGTTGCGCCACTTTGACTCCTAGTTACTCTATACAGTGAAACCTTGTCCTGTCTCAAGCCATCTTCACATGCTCTGCTGTGCTCAAGCCCCTCTTGCAGTCATTTCCCTTTCACTGGCCCTCTACTTTTCCAAACATGATGCCCTTCACCAAGGACTGGCCCCTCCCAACAATATGCCCAAAGTCTGTGACAAGTTGCACCATCCTTGTCCCTAATTGGCATCCTGGTTATACTTCCTCCAAGACAGATTTGTTTGTTCTTTTGGCAGTCCATGGTATAGTCAGTACTCTTGCCAGCACTGCAATTGAAAGACATTGATTTATCTACAGTCTTCCTTATTCATAGACCAACTTGCAGATACACATGAAGCAACTGAGAATCCAACACAGCTTGGGTCAGATGAAACTTGATCTTTTGACTAAAATCCTTGGTCTTGAACACTTAACAGTAGTCCTTACTACCAGGTTTGCCCAGTGCAGACCTTTTACTTCTTGACTACCGTTACCAAAAGTATTGATTGTGGATCCAGTGAAATCCTTGACAGCAACTTCAGTGTGCCATGATGATATCTGTTGGTTCAGTGGTAGTTTTGTTTTCTGGATGTTCAGGTATAGTCCGCATTGACAGTGGAAATGCTTTAGGTCTTTAGTTTCAGCAAGCAAGTTTGTACCATCTGCATAAGGTAGGTTCTTGATGAATCTTCTCCAAATCCAGACACCACATTCTTCTTTATATAGTTCAGCTTCTCTCCAACTGTTTGTCCCTCTTAAAGAATTGTCTAGGGAGCTTCAGGGTAATATGGTGGAGTAGACAGACTTCCGTTCATGTCCTCAACAAAGACATGAAGGAACAAATTCAATCATGGAATGCTGAGACTGAAAGGAAAGAACTGGTGAAGAACATAGAATTGGATGGATGGAGCAGGGGACTGTACACAGTGCAGCACAGCCACTGGGTCCAGCTGCTATTCACTGTGGGAACCCAGGTCTGCAGAGGTGTCCACACCTATGGCCAACAGACCAGAAAATCATAGTATCATTTTGTGTCCCTGTACCTCGCTGGAGATTGGGGTAACGAGTTTCTCTTGCTGCCAGCCACTGGATTATTGTTGTGCCATCAAGTCATGGCAACTCTACGAACAATGGCTCTGAACTTTACTTTGCCTTGTCCTGAGCCAGTCTCACCATCTCTGACACACCTGATCCCCTTGCCACAGTCACTGTGTCAGTCCATCTCATCCTGGGTCTTCCTCTTCTACATTGACCTTCCAAGCATGATGTCCTTCTCCAAGGACTAGCCCTTCCCGATAATATGCCCAGAGTATGTGAGACAGAGTTTCAAAATTGGGAGTTTTAAAATCCTTGTCTCCAAAGAGCAAACTGATTTCACCCTTTTAAGGACAGACCTGTTTGTTCTCTTGGCAGTCCATGTATCTTTAGTTCTCCAGCACCACAACTCAGAGACATTGATTATTTTGTCAGTAGTGTCCATCTCTCAGATGCACTACAACTGAGAAGACTATGGCCTGATTAAGTGTGCCTTAGTCTGTAGATTGACCCCATTACTCTTGTGCACTCTGTAGAGGACCTTGACAGATTTTTCTCAGTCCAGCTCTTGATTTCCTAACTGCTGGAGCCAAGAGTGTTGATTGTGGTTCTGAGCAAGATGAAATTGTTAACAACTTTAATCTCTTCTCTATTTATCTTGATGATGCTGCCAGTTGACCCAGTGGTGATAATTTTTTAGGGTTTTTTTTTCCTCCTCTTTGTTTTTTAATTTTTGTTTTCTTGAAGTTGGGATGCAGTCCATGTTGAAGGCTGCAGTCTTTGATTTTATGCAGCAGAGGCTTCAGGTTATCCTGTTTTGGCGAGTAAAGTTGTGTCATTTGTATAATGCAGGTTGTTGATGAGTCTTCCTCCAATCCTGGTGCCCCATTCTTCTTCCTAAAACCTAGCCTCCTGAATGATCTGATCTGCATATAGATTGAAAAGTTATGGAGAAAGGACGCCACATCCCTGACACACACCTTTCTTGTTTTTAAGCTCTGTTTGGACAACAGCTTCTTGGTCTAGGTGCAGGTTTCATGTGAGCACAGTCAAGTGTTCTGGGGTTTCCATTCTTCTCAATGTCAGCCACAGTTTGTTGTGATCCATATAGTCAAATGCTTTTCCATAGTCTTAGTTGTTGGTGGCTTCTTTTGACTTTATGATATCAGACCCAAGTGCCGTTGTGTCCTTCAAAACTCCAAATTCACAGTGACACACTGGGACCCTGTGGGTTAGCAGGGTTGCCCCCTCAGAGCAGTGTACCCTTAGGTATTGTGTCCCGCCAGTGATTTTTCCCTTCACCCTGACCTCTGACTGCATCCCCACCCACCCCCATCCTGTACTGACACAAATGCTCTCTCTAGCCAAGTGGGCAATTCCAGGCTCCTCTGAGACCAGTAGAGACACTGTCACAGATATCCCTGCTGTCCTTTGGCAGATACAAGTTATCTTCAACCACAGAGAGAGCAACAGCATGATAGCTAGAAGGCAACAGATAACCTCACACAAGTCAGAAAACCAGGATACGATGGAACAAAACTTAGTGGCCAAAATAAAAGCCAGAAAATCCTTTAGAGGGAAAAAGACTTCCTGACAACGAGTCCAAGAGAATGTTCCTTGTGTCTTGTACAAATTGAGAAAAACACAAAACATATAAGAATTTACAGAAGACTGTCCAAGACCAGATAGATAAATAGAAAATCAGTAGCAATGTAAAACCAGCAAATTGAAATTCAGAATATTAAGAGTAAAGTTGCAAGAGTAGATAATGCATAGAAAAACAGAAGAGCAGACGTGAAGAAATGGAATATAGGCTTGGTGAGTTGCAGGACCTGTCCCTCAGTACTAATTTATTAGAGGAATAATCAGACAAAAGGAGGGAACAGTATGAAGAAAGGCTAAGAAGTATGTCGGACAGCATTGAGAGGAGTTCTGTGTAACTGGAATCTCAAAATAGGAAGTGACCGAAAACATCTCAGAGGAAAGTGGTGAGGATTTGCTGCTTGAAAATTTCCTAGAAATGAGAAAATATGTGCTCGAGAAGCTGAGTGCTGATTGCTGGACCCTAAAAGAAAAACATCAGGACATACATAATCCAGTTTTCCAAAAAGAAAACCTAAAGCAACCCTGGCAAAATGAAGAGTGACCTACAAAGGAGAAACCGGGAAAATGAAGGTGTGATTTCTCAGCACTCGTGCAAGTAAGAAGGCAGTGGGCTGACATATATAAAACTGGGGGGGAGGGGGGGATACTGCCACCTAAGAGTCCTGCGCGCAGCAGTATGGTCTGTCAACATTAAGGGGAAATTGGGACTATCCAGATAAACAAATTAAGAAAGTTTCTGAAAATTTGATGTAACTCTAAGGAGCTCTGGTGGCCAACCACAGGCGTAGTTCACATCCACCATGAAGGCATCAGTCAAGGAACCAGATGACCTATTATGGGAGAAAGATGGAGTCTCCTCCCATACGATTTACTGCCTCTGAAAACCTGCTGGAAGGTCAGTTCCATCTTGAAGGTATATATCTTGAAGGTATATAATGACAACATAACTTTAACTCTACAAGAAATCCTAAAGGCAGCTCTTTGCATTGAGAGTCAACAGGGTAACTAATGTCAACGTAATAAACCAAAATCATCATATATCTGACCTTCAGAAACTGACTAGACACAGAAATACATAAAGTGTGGTAGACATGCAACCTTAAAATTTAGGGAGCCATCCTCACTTCTGAGGAGCATACTGGCTTCATCTCTTTAGTGATGGTTGGTGGTTTGTTTTTTGATTCTGTGGTGTATTAGGGTGCTTTTTTTCCAGCATCCTGGGGTAGGGGCATCAATTCTCAGTCTCTTTATTCACTGACTGGCTTTCACATGCATATGTCCTTTGCAGCACATGTCCTTTGTGGTATGTCATCTGATTACTTGACTGTTACCTGCATGGATGTTTGCTATGGATCCAGGTCGTCTGGGATCCTTGACAGGTCAGGTCCAGTCTTTGATGATTTTATCATGAGGAGATGTACATTGGTCTGGTTGTAAGAATCTTTTTATTTTTTCTACACTGCCGTAGTGGTAAAGACAGCATGGTACTGGTACAATGACAGACACATAGATCAATGGAATCGAATTGAGAATCCAGAGATCAACCCATCTAT
>NW_006400174.1:699904-701871 GCF_000299155.1 Elephantulus edwardii
ATTGTTTCTCTTAGTTCTGGCTCTGTATTCTTTTTGTCACAGTAGAGAAAGCCAACTGATTTTTGTATGTTGATCTTGCTTTTTGACCACCAATATGAAATATGTCAGCTATACCATTCAGGACAATCAGTACATGGAAATGCTTTTGACTGATTAAAAGTCTTTTACTTGGTGTGTAGCAGAAATGTTACAAATACATAGTGGTCTTTTGTATTTGGAATTCTGAGGAGTTGCTGCCCGGTCCTGGCCATGTTCCTTCCCATGCAAGGGCAGGTAAATCGTGAATGCTGTGTTTTGGATTGGCAGTTGACCACACAGAGTGATGGGCAGGCTCGAGATGTGGCTATCTTGTGATCCATGTACAAGTTCATCTGGCTGGAGGGGGAATGGTGTGTGAACCCAGGATCTCTGTACCAGGAGGGCCAGGGTTAGTCCAGAGCTTACCCCAGGGCCATCAGCCATCACAAGGAGTTGATACAGTGAATAGCTACTTGCACTCATATCTCTGCCCCACTGCTTGTCCTTTTGCTCTGTTCCTCTGTGTGTGTTGTTGTTATGTACTGTCAAGTCAAAACTGAGCCATAGCTGACCCCCTCCAGCAGCTTTTCAGAGGCCGTAAATCATATGGGAAGAGATTACCCATCCTTTTCCCAAGAAGCAACTGATGGATTTGAACCACATACCTTTGTGTAGGCAGCACAGTTCTTACCACTAAGCCACCAAAAGCACCCCTCTGTATGGGTTGTTACTTTTTTTATGTGTGTTTGGGGTTTTTTTATTCTAACAGGAAAAATAGTAGAACTTACAGATTTACGTTGATAAAATGTGGAGAGATCCTTTCTACGAAGATGGTGCAAAAGTGAAGGAAGCTCCTGTCCCTCCCAAAACAATCCAAAGCAAAGGCCAGGAAGGCTGTCCTGAAGGGCATCCACAGCCGCAAAAGAGAAGATCCACACATCACCTACCTTCCAGCGACCTAAGATGTAGAGATTCTGAAGGCAGACCAAAAACCCCCTGGAAGAATGTCCCCAGGGGAAACAAGCTTGACCCCGTGCCACTAAGTTTCCCGACCACTGAGTCAACCATGAAGAAGATAGAAGGTAACAACACACTGTGTTCACTATGGATGTCAAGGCTAACAAGCACCAAATTAAACAGGCTGTAAGGAGGCTCTATGACATCAAGACATCAAGGTCAACACCCTGATTAGGCCTAATGGAGAGAAGAAGGTCTGTGTTTTACCTTCTCCTGACTATGATGTATTGCCTGTTGCTCACAAAATTGGGATCATCTGAATTGAGTCCAGATGGTTAATTCTAAATACAAATTTTTTCCTAACAAAAAAATAAATTTGCTAAAACTGGTAAACAGGAAGTTCTAAAAACGATGATACAAAAAGGGTACTTTAGTAGAGGCTGTTTTACCCATGGATAGACCCACTGGGAGCCTAGGGAACTTCTTGAACCTGAACTTATATGCTAGGTGTGCATGAGTTTGTGCAGAAGTACATGATTCTCTGTAGGTCACGTGACTTCTTAGGAGGTAACTGTGGACAGTACAGTGGCTGGGAACTGAACCTGGGTCTCCCATCACTGCCAGGAAAAAAACCCACACAGGCCATTGCTGTCGAATCAGTTAAGGCCCATAGCGACCCTGCAGGGCAGACTATAATTGCTGCTTAGCGTTTCTTAGGTTGTAGTCTTTCTGGAAGACAGTTGCCACGTCTTTTCTGTCAGAGTGGTTGGTGGGTTATGAGAGTGGGCATGAAGGAGCCTTATGTGTTCTATGGTACATGGGGGTTCATGTGTGGCTGGTTGAGAGCTCCCAGATCCCTCACTCCAAAACCAAACTAACTGGCTGCAGCACTTTAGACAAGGCTAATTGTTTTAATTATTTAAGTTAAATCTGTTTTTTAATCTGTTATTGTGTACCGTTGAGTTGGAACTGACCCATAGCTGACCCTCTAG
>NW_006400174.1:701971-703828 GCF_000299155.1 Elephantulus edwardii
TTATTTTTTTATGAAGTGTGGTCCATAATGGAGATTGAATCTTTGAAGAGACCTCCTTTTTGGTCTCTGGTCTAGACCTGCAGACATAGCAATGACCCTTGTGTCTGAGGACTTATATGTTGCTGTGATAGTGAGCTGATCGCAGCAGAGTTTTCAGAACATCAGTCAGTAAAACTCTGTGGTGCCATATTGTCACATTGGGACCAACCCATCCCTGACCTCTCCAACAGGCTTTGGGGAGACTGGAAATTCCAGCTTTCTCTGGCCAAGTGGCTGGTGCATTTTAACCAGAGAGGTGCCACCTTTAGTTAACAGCGCAGCTTCCTACAGACTGCTTCACCAGCACTCCCTGTAGGTCCCAGTTGCTGTTGCTGTGTGCCATTGAATCGTTTCTGACTCATAGCGACCCTATGTACAACAGCCCTAAACTCTACTCTGTCCTGTGCCAGCCGTGCTGGCTCTGACACTCCCATCCCAATTAACCCAGTCATTGAATCATTCTACCTCATAGAGGGTCTTCCCCTCCTGTGCTGTCCCTCCACCCTTCCAAGCATGATGTCCCTCTCTAAGGACCTCTCCCTCCTTACAGCATGTCCAAAGTGTGTTAGATGGAGCCTCAGAATCCTTGCCTCCAAGGATCCGCCTGGTTTAACCCTTTCTAGGATGAATCTGTTTGTCTTCCTAGCAGTCCATGGTACCCTCAATACTCTTCTCCAGTACCACAGCTCAAAGGCATCAATTCTCCTTCTATTCTCCTTAGTCATTGTCCAACTCTCTGATGCATAACAAGTGATAACAAAGACCATGGCCTGTATCAGATGCACCTTAGTCTCCAGAGAGACACCATTGCCCTTCAGTACTTTGGAGAGGTCCCCACCAGCAAACTTTCCCATGTAGTCTGACTTAAATTGGGAAGGTCAGGCAGGCTGGGCAGTATGGGGCCTCTAGAGTCAACAGCAGCCAACAACAATAGCAGTGCATGGATTGCTCTTTAAATGTTAAATCAGTTACATGGCATTTATTCTAAGGATGTTAGATTTGCTTAATATTTGAAAAAATGGTATAGTAGTCTTTTTTCTGTATTGTTGGATTTGATTTGCTAAAATTTTATTCAAAATTTTTTTCCATTTAAGTTCATGAGGGATACTGATTTGTAGTTTTCTTACTGTTTTTTGTGTTCCTTCAAGTTAGAACCAACCCATAGCTGACCCTCTAGCAGGTTTTCAGAGGCAGTAATCACACAGGAGGAGATTGCCCCCATCCTTCTCCCACGGACCAGCTGATGTACCACTGTAATGCTGGCTTTATAAAATAATTTAGAAGTGGTTTAGGTTTTTTTCTGAAAGAATCTGTGTAGGATTGGTACTATTTTTCTTTCAGTATTTGATAGAATTTACCACTAGAGAAAAGGCAGTCATGGTATAGAACTATTATAGAAGGCTAAGGAGAGGTTTACAATTTTCGAGGTTTAACAGGAGTGGAAAGCAGGAGGGATTAACAAATAGATAATTGAGTGAAGGGAAAGGCAACACACAATAAGAGATTGATTATACATTGTAATTAGTTATACTAATTGGTGGTAATTACTGTTACAAAAATGTCTATGAATGACTATATAAAACAAAGTGATTTGTAAGCCATTACTCTTAACAATTTAAAAAAACCCAACCGTGAGATAGCATTTCACCCCTACACCATTTGCATAATTCAGCAAGACAGCAAAAGCCAAATGTTGGCGAGGGGTTGGAGACCTTGGAACTCTTATTTGCTGCTGTTGAGGATGTAAAACAGTGTAATTACTATGATATTCAATTTGGGGCCATTTTAGAAAGGGATAAAAAAAAATAAAGGTGTAGA
>NW_006400174.1:704329-706200 GCF_000299155.1 Elephantulus edwardii
GGGTATGACAAAAAAACTGGATAAATTATGTATATTGAAACAGATGAGGGAAAGAACAGATTAGAAGTGATATATGATTGAGTATTATGGTTAGCACAGGAATCCAGAATTAAGGTTGCATAGAGAAGTGTACTAGGGGTGGGGTGTGGGGGGAAGGGACCTGGGAATTGTATACTAATGAAGGAATTTTTTTTCTTTTCTTTTCTTTTCTTTTTTTTTTCTCTCTCCGGAGGGGGAAGCGAGCTGGTGGGGAGGGGTGGGAAGGGAAAAAATTGCAGCAATGAATGAATGGAAATCCAAAACCTCTGTTAATAAATAAATAAATAAAACCTATCATATATTCACAGTGGAGTATTATGCATGACTAAAAAATGATGAAGAATGCATGAAACATTGGGCAGTGTGAATGCCTCCAGAGGAAATCATGCTAAGTGACATCAGTCAGTCAAAAGGACAATTACAGTTTGTCTACTGTTACAGAAAGGGGAAGATTCTTAGATGGTTCCTAGGGTTGGAAAGGGAGGGAGAGAGATAAGTTGGCTGAAGGGAAAGACCATACTCAGTAAGAGTTTTATCAGACATTATAATTATATTAATTGTAATTGATTTTCTAAAACAATATATATATTAATGTTGTTGCTATGTGTCATCAAGTTGCCTGCGACCTGTAGCAACCCCATGAACAACAGCTCTGAAGCCTCCCTCCCCTGTCCTGAGCCAGTCTCACTGACATACCTACCCACATTTCCCTAGTTCCTGTATCAATCCATCTCATCCAGAACCTTCTCCTTCTGTGCTGTCCTTCCACTCTTCCGAGCATGATGTCCTTCTCCAGGAACGAGTCTCTCCGGGCCACATGCCCGAAGTATGTGAGATTGAGCTTCAGAATTCTAGCCTTCAAGGAGAAGCTTGGTTTCACCCTCTCCAAGTCAGACCTATTTTCTTGGTGGTAATGAGTCAATGAAAAACTATTAAGATTTTTTTTTCATTTCCACTGAGATGAAAATTAATAAACAAACAAACAAAAAAGGTTTAGTAGGTGTGAAAAGGCTAGTACCCTGACACATCACATGTGCAGGGAGAGGCTCCTGGTGGGCCAGCAGTGGTATTAGTGGGGGAAACAGGCAGCCCTTTTCTATATTGTTCCTTACTGTTCACTCCTCACAAGCCAGACACCGTGTTGTGTTACAGCTGGGTCTGAGGACAGAGAAAGCTTCTCAGGTTCAGCCTTGCCCATGTGAAGGTGGGAGTGGTGGTCACTGACTTGTCATATTAATGATTCAGCATTGCCTGGGTGGAGATGGGGGTGGCAGTTACTCTGTCAGATCAGTGGTTTTAGCCTTGCCCGGGTGGAGGTGTGAGGTGGTGGTCTCTGACTGTGAGATCAGTCAATGGTTCAGCCTTGCCTGGGTGGAGGAGTGAAGTAGTGGTCACTAACTGTTAGATCAGTTATTTCAGCCTTGCCCGGGTGGAGGTGGGGATGGAGGTGTGAGGTGGTGGTCACTGATTCAGATCAGCCTTGCCTGCTGGAGGTGGGTTTGGGGTCACTGACTATCAGATCAGTGGTTTCAGTCTTGACTGGGTGGAGGTGGGAGTGGCATCTCTTGCGGAATGAGCCTGTCTTGCTGTTGAACTTTGCAAATGAATGGCGAGCCTCATGCTCTTGCTTGGCTATACATTTTTAGTCCTGTCACTTGAGTCACCTCTGCCTCTTGCCATCTGTGTCCTCCTTTCTAAGCCTGGCTTCCTGCCCCAGGCTGCATGTGATGGGACCACTTAGCAGTCTCACCTTTGAATGGCAGAAATTCTGTCTTGTGTGTCTTCTGCCTCGTTTGATACTCAGCGTAGAGAAGGACTTTGCTTTTTTTTTT
>NW_006400174.1:711540-716077 GCF_000299155.1 Elephantulus edwardii
AATTTATACAATATTACATATAAGTTTGCTAAAATTAAATGTTTTAATTATAAGAATTAGTTCATGCTTGATTGTTTTTTTCTTCGTCATGTATATGCTGTTTCCTGGGCCTGATCGGGCATAGAGTGAGCTCTCAGAAGTAAGTTCTTGAACAAACGTACAAATGACTGTTAATGCTTTGACATAATGAGTCAGAGCCCCCTCTCCCAGTGGCTTGTACAGCTGCCCCATGGCGGGAGGCTGGGGGCCTGTGGCTGACCTTCGGGAATGTGGATGGTGGGCCTTGGGTGCACACCTGCCAGCCAGCCGTTTGGAACTCATCCTGGGGGCCTTCTCAGCCTCCTGTGTGTGGGAGTTGGGTCAGGCAGGTATGAGCAAGTGAAGGCTTCTCAGAGCAGGATCTTGACTGCAGCTCCTCAGCTAGCCTGGCCTGGGCTTAATGCAGGAGGCGAGGAAACTCAGAGTAAGGAACAGGACTTTGTGTGGCTGCCTCCATTAGATAGGCCTGACTGGCACCTGCTCTGTGAACTTGATCATCGAGCATGGGCACCCCCTTCTGCTGCTAGTCCTTGCACAGTCCAGCCTTTGTTGAGGGCTGATTGGGAAATAGGTGACACACACTCACCTTTTGGGCTTCTTGTCCATCCCTCTGCCTGGTGGACCTAGAGAGTCAGCCTCCTTGGGCCATGCTTGGGCCTGGGACCTGTCAGCTGACTTCCACCTCTCTTCTGGCAAGTCAGTCTCGGTCTGGTAAGTTTGTCATGTTGTCCTTCAAACTTTTGACTGATGGTAGGGTGACTCACAGAGCTGAGGGCAGGCCTACCTTAAAGAATCCAGGGCTAGGAAGGGTTGCCTGAGGTCCTTGCATTTAGCAGAAAGGAGTGGGGGACCAGGAGCTGGACATCCACTTTGCTTAATCCAGGTCTCTTGATGCAAAGGGCCTGCTGCTGCCACTTAACAGTATCTGGGTCGGGAAATTTCTCTTTCAAGCTCACTTGAGGTCTTAAAAGGTAGTGTAGGGGTGGAGGCTGATTTGGATACAAAGATTATAGCCCTGAAAACTCCATGGGGAACTTCTTCCTGTCCATAGGATAATCATGAGTTACAGTGATTATCTCTAAAAAAACGAGGGCGCGCCCATTGGCCTAGTGGTAAAAAGCTGCACTGCAGTCTCAAAAGCACATGGATCAAATCTGTCAGCTGCTTCACAGAAGGAAGGACGGTCTCCCTCGTGTAATGAACCACCTCTGGAAGTCCATTGGAGGGTCAGCTAGGAGTGGGTTCCGACTTGACTACACACAACATCAAAAACAACTAAGGGCATGACAGCTGGTTTTTTTATTACTGGTAGCAGGCTTTTTGTGACCTTGGTAGCTATTGGTATATCTTTTGAGATCTGTCGTCAGTCTCTTTTTTTTTTTTAAATTTATTTTTTATTATTTTTGTGAGTGTACCGTCAAATCAGATCTGACTGGTACAAGGAGGAGATTGTCCCTCCTTCCCCGGCAGAGCATCTGGTGGATTCGAACCGTGTGCCTCTGGGATTGTAGTTGTAGCTTCTTGCCCCTAGGCCACCAGAGCTCCCAGTCTCATTTTTTTATGAGGTGATTTGTCTTTTTACTACTGAATGCAGCAAGTTCTGTAGCTTCTGAATAAAAAGCTCTGAGATATGTTGCAAGGATTTTCTTTCAGTTAGTGGTTTGCCCATTCATTTGCTTGGTTAACTGTGCTTTAAAAAGTACCTACTGAAAACACCTACAGTGCAGATGTCAGTTTGAAGACTAAGATGCATCTGTTCCTATGCTATCTGTTAGCTATGAATCTGAGAGCTGGACAGAGAATAAGGATGACAGAATTGATGCCTTTGAGCTGTGGTGTTAGAGAAGAGCACTGATTAACTGTCAACAGAACAAATAGATATGTCTTGGAGAAAGTACAGCCAGAGTGCTCCTTGGAGGCAAAGGTGACAAAGCATTGTCTCACATACTTTGAACACGTTTGGAGAGGTTATTCTTGGAGACAGACCTCAGCAAAAGAGAGCAAAACCCCGAACCAGGTAGATTGACTCAGTAACTGCAGCAATGGGCTTAAGAATGTCAGAGATGAAGATGGCACAGTATAGGACAGGGTTCAGATATGTTGTTCATAGGGTCACTGTGAGTCCTACTGGACACCACCCAACAACAACTTTTCCTGCTTTTGAGGCAGCCACCCTAGTAACTGCTGAAAGTTTCATGAAGTTTTCCGTTTATAGCTTTTTTCTTTTTAATGAAAGATTTTGCTTTTGGCTTTACAGCTAAGAACTCTTGCCTTGTTAACCCAAGTTCACAAAGATTTTCTTCTATGTCTTGTGCTTCAAGTTTTATTGTCCTGGGTTTTATGTTTGCACTAATAGGCAACGTGTAGATCCTGCCTTTAGTACTCACTGTATATACTAAGAGTCTGTGAATCTTAACTCCCACCTGGAATTCAATCCAGCCCTTGCATTTCCACATCATAGTTCTTGTCACAAGTAACATATTCTCTCTGTTGTGTCCAGTTGCCTGTACCTGGCTTGGAGCACCCAAATTAGAAGGGCTTGTAATCCTTCAGATAAGCTTCCCAACATCACTTCTTTGCCCCAGCCACTTTCAGCTAAGTGAGAGCACATATTAGACTCAGAGGCCAATCCCTGCAACATCCCACGGCTCCTGGGGGTTCCTTAGTTCACTGGAGCATCTCAACAGAATTTATAAAAAAATATCAATACTTAGTTACTCATCTATTACCACCAGACAGAATTTGAGCAGATAGACACAGAATGAGATCTGAGAGCAGTATCTGAGGTCAGGAGACTTTCTCTGTTCCCAGGGATACACCGCCCACAGCGTCCTTTCCAGCCAGGAAACTTTCAAGTTGGGGCTTTTCATTTACTTCCGTGTATAATCATGACTGGAGCCTACTTGCATGCTCCTTTCCCATTTTTTTTCTTCTTATATGTGCTATCCAATTCTCTACAACTCATAGTGACCCTATCATGAACAGCGAATCTGAACTTCGCCCTGTCCTGTGCCACCCTCATCATCTCTGATATATTTGAGCCCACTGATACAATTACTGTGTCAATCCACCTGGTTGAGAATCTTCCTGGTGTTTGTTGTTGTTGTTGTTTTTTAAATATAGTTGTTAAATGCCATTGAGTCAACTATGAGTCTTTGCAACCTTTTCCTTTACCATCATTACAGTCGCTGATATGCAGATGCCTGTTGTTACACATTCATTTTGTCAGGCCATCTTGATGAGGGTTGTTCTCTCTTTCTCTGATCCTCCACCTTTCCCAGTATGATGGCCTTTTCCTTATATTGTTTGTTGTTATGTGCTTGCGACTCATAGCAACCCTATGTACAACAGCCCTAAACTCTGCTCTGTCCTGTGCCAATCGCACTGCGTCTGACACACCCATCCCAATTATCCCAGTCACTGAATCAATCCACCTCATAGAGGGTCTTCCCCTCCTGTGCTGTCCCTCGACCCTCCCCAGCATGATGTCCTTCTCCAAGGACCAGTCCCTCCTTACAACATGTCCAGAGTATGTTAGACGGAGCCTCAGAATCCTTGCCTCCAAGGAGCCGCCCAGTTTAACCCTCTCGAGGACAAATCTTTATTTTCTTGGCAGTCCATGGTACCCTCAATACTCTTCTCCAGCACCACAGCTCAAAGGCATCAATTCTCCTTCTTTCCTCCTTTGTCATTGTCCAACTCTCTGATGCATAACAAGTGATCGCAAAGACCATGGCCTGTATCAGATGTACCTTAGTCTCCAGAGAGACACCATTGCTCTTCAGTGCTTTGGAGAGGTCCCTAACAGCAGACTTTCTGCCTTTTAATTTCCTGGCTACTGATAACTGGCCCTTATTTCAAGCCCAAAGTGTGTCAGACCATGTTTCACTATCCTTGTTGTACTGCTTCCAGGGACAGACTTGTTCTTTTGGCAGGCCATAGAATATTTAGTACCCTTTAACAACACCACAACTCAAAGGCATCAGTTATTCTATCATCCTTATTCCTTTTGCAATTTTAAAATGCATGGAAGTAATTTAAAATACCATGGTTTGGGTCAAGTGCACCTTAGTCTTCAAATTGACATTGTTGCCTATTAGCACTTTGGCCAGGTTCCAGACAGCCGATTTGCCTTTTGATTTCGTGACTGCTTTTACCATGAATGTTGATTGGGAATCTGAGTAAAATGAAGTCATTGGCAACTTCATTCTTTCTCCATCTATCAGTGAATGTTGCTTGTTGGTCCAGTGGTGAGGATTTTTATTTTCTTAATGTTGTAGCGTAGTAGGCTGTAGTTGTTCATCTTCTGCAGCAAATACTTGACAGCCTCTTCACTTGCATCAGGTAAAGATGTATCTATGTAATGCAAGTTGTCAAATCATCCTTCAATCCTCTTCATAGAGTCCAGCTTCTCAAGTAACTTGCTCAGCATACAGATATAATAGGTATGTAGAAAGGATATAGCCCTGACATACACCTGTCTTGATTTTTTTTGTTT
>NW_006400174.1:716305-717416 GCF_000299155.1 Elephantulus edwardii
GCGTATTCTCTTAGCTACTTCCTGCTGAAAAGGGACGCTGTGGGTTTCAGGGTGTTCTGTTTGGACAACTGCTTCTGGTCTACATATGGGTTTCTCATGAGCACAACTAAGGGTCCTGGGATTCACATTGTCTTCTGAATGTTAGCCGTAATTTGCTATGATCCACATGGATAAATGCCTTTGCATAGTCTAGAGAACACAAACATCTTGCTGGTGTTTTCTGCTTTTAGCCAAGATCCATCTGACAATCAGCAGTATTATTCCTTATGCATGGCCTGTTCTGCTTCAAGGTTGAATTTCTTATTGTTCCCTGTCCATGTACAGTTCCAGCCATTTTAAAATAATCTTCAGTAAAATTTTACCTACATGGATACTAGTGATACTGTTCGGTAATTTCCACATTCTGTTGGATCACTACTTATTTTTTTGTTGTTTTTTTTTTAAATGAGAACAGATATTGATCTCTTCAGTTGGCCTGGTAGCTATCTTTCAAATTTCTTGGCATAGACTAGAGAGCCTGTCCAGGGTTATATTTGTTTGTTCAAACATGTCAATTTTTTAATAGACTATTTTAAAAGAGAGTATTAGTGGCAGATTTTGAGAAGCAAGTAACACTTAATTCTGTCCATGTACTTTTACTTTATCTTTTATTATAATAGTGAGCTCACAAATATTTGTCATCTTATAGTTTCACTGAACATAATGTCCTTCTCGGTCATCTATGTTTTATGAATTCTTTAATTTTGTAGCATATCATAGTATTCCTCTGTATCATATACTGCTGTTTGTTTATCCATTCATTTGTTGATAGGCAGTTGGGTCTTTACCATCTCTGCTATTGCAAACAATGCAGCAAGGAAATGGATGGGCATACACCCATTTTGTCTGAAGTTTGATTTCTTTAGCTTGTATACTTAGTCCCTAGTACCACACTACCCCTTCTCAACCCAGCCTGGACATCTGGCAGTTCTCTGCTGATGTGCTGTTCCAGTCGTTTTTGGATAATCTTCAGCACAATCTTGCTTGCATGTGAAATCAATGATATTGTTCTATAGTTTCCACACTCTGTTTGGGTCAACTTTCTTTGGAATGGGAACAAATACAGATCTCT
>NW_006400174.1:718581-720120 GCF_000299155.1 Elephantulus edwardii
ATGGGAAAGTCTGCTGTTAGGGACCTCTCTAAAGTACTCAAGAGCAACTGTGTGTCTCTGGAGACAAAGGTGCGTCTGGTACAGGACATGGTCTTTGCAATCACTTGTTATGCATCAGAATGCTCGACAGTGACCAAGGAGGATAGAAGGAGAATTGATGCTTTTGAGCTTTGGTGTTGGAGAAGCGTGCTGAAGGTGCCATGGACTGCTAAGAGAACAACAGATTCATCCTGGAGAGGGTTAAACCGGGCTGCTCCTTGGAGGCAAGTATTCTGAGGCTTCCTCTGACATACTTTAGTCATGTTGTAAGGAGAGACCAGTCCTTGGAGAGGGACATCCTGCTTGGGAGGGCGGAGGGCAGGTGCAGGAGGGGAAGTCCCTCTGGAAAATGGATTGATTCGGTGACTGGGGCAATCGGGGTGAGTGTGTTGGAGACAGTGAGATTGGCACAGGACAGAGCGGAGTTTAGAGCTGTTGTACATAGGGTTGCTATGAGTCACAAGCAACTTGACGGCACATAACAACAACAGCAACAACAACAACATACTTAGTAAGAAAGATTCTAGATCGAATGGTGTTTACATTTCCACCTTTTTAAAGAGGCACTGCACTGTTTTCCATAGTGGTTTCACCATTCCATAGTCCTCCCTACACTTTATGAGAGTCCTGTCTCAGCAGACCCTCATGTTTTCTGTCTTACTGAACTTTGCCCTTACTGTTGAGTGGAGATAGTATCTTTGTTATTTTGATTTGCATCTCTCTAGTGATCTCTCTAAATTACTGGGGGTGGGTGCTAATGTCAGTTTGAGAACTAAGGTGTACCTGATTAAGATACTTTTTTTAAACAGTTGCTATGCACTTGAGAGCTGGATGTTGAATAAGAATGAAAGTATTATTGTTGATGCCTTTGAGCTACTTATTGGAAAAGAATACTGAATATCCCATGGACTGTCAAAAGAATAAACAAATAGGTCTCAGAGCAGGTGTAGCTGGAGTGCTTCTTGGAGACAAAGATTACAAACCTTCACTTTATCTGCTTTGGACATGTTGCTGGGAGTGGCTATTCTTTGGAAAGGTAGAGGGTCAACAAAAGAGAAGACCCTCAGCCAGATTGATTGACACATTGATTGCAGAAATGGGCTTGAGTGTGTCAGAGATGATGAAGATAGCGCAGGATAGATCTGTTGTTCATGGAGTTGATAAGACTTGTATTTGAAGGCACCTAACAACAACTTTGGCTAATGAGGGAGCTCTGCTGACTAGTCCCTAGGGAGTCATGGTCCCTAGGGAGTTGCATTCCTACCTCACAAAGGTTCCTTTCTAGCTGTTTGGACCAGCCAGCAGTTCCAAGAGAGGTAGATGGGCAGGCTTCTCTTGTGTGATTTACAGCTTTCTAAAAACTGGAGAGTCAGCTCTGAGTTGCATCCTACTAAATGACAGAAAAAAATAATAAGAGCATTTCCTCATGTGTTTATTGGCGCTTGAATATATTCTTTAGTGGCTTTTCCTATTTTCAGACCATCTTTAAGTTGGACTTTT
>NW_006400174.1:721825-731349 GCF_000299155.1 Elephantulus edwardii
AAAAGAAAAGATTCTTTCATTGTTTTACAAACCCTCCCCCAGGTCCACTCCACCATGTAGCCATCGCTCTAGACTCCTGTCATGACAGAAATACCTAGAAGTTGGACTGTTTTGTCCTTTTACTGCTTTGGAGTTGAAGCTTTCTATAAATTTTAGATTAGTCCATTATCTGATATGCCATTGCCAAATGCTTTTGGACAAGTGTTTTGATTTATATAAATTTATTTCGTTTTAGACATGGTGACTGCCGCAATGGGTTTTAGTATGTCAGGAAATGTGAGCAGGGCACAAGATAAAACAGGTTTCAGATCTTTTGTTCATAGGGTTGCTATGAATTGTTCTCAACTCAGGGACACCTAAGAACAACAACTCAACGACAAAACATAACTGACTACCTGGAAGTCAGTTTTTCGAAGATACTGACAAAATACTGCCTAATTTAATAATAAACTCATATATTTAACAGGAATAAGAAGTGAAATGGGCAACAGAACAATGGAAATAAGAAGAGTAACAGCAGACTAGTACAAGGATCTCTATCACAACAAACCTTAAAGCAGAAGGGAAACACACTGTAGAGTGTGGCAGACGACACAGAACATAACATAAAATACCTTCCTTTAAAAAAAAAAGTCATTTTTTGGTGTCATTTAAAACAATTTATTTGAACAATAATGACTTGGGATAAGAATATTGTCTATTAAGATGGACAGATTTAGAACTCAGTAGAGCCCTGTTCGCCTCCTCTGTGGGAGGTAGCATTTTTTAACATTCAAGATATTACATATAAAAGAAAAAAAAGCCCCAGCACACACTGTAGAGCACAAAACACCTTCCAACACCTTGGAAGAAGACACAGAACAGAACATAAAACAGCTCCCAACAGCAGCAGTGAAATTGTGGCCTAGGTTACTTTACTGGGGAATTCTACCCAACATCCAAAAAGTCAGTGGGATTCTCCTACACCAACAAAGAGAACTCAAGAAAGGAAATCAGAAAGACAGTACTATTCATAGTGTGGTATTAGGTGCTGCCAAGTCACTACAACTCAAAAGTACTTTGTGAACAATATATCTGGACCCTGGCTGTACCAACCTCACCATCTCTCATAAACTCAAACCCACTGATAAAGTCATTCTGTCAGCCCATCTTATTGAAAGTCTTCCTCTTTTCCCCCAAACCAGTTTTCCCAGCACAGCATCTTTTTGCAAAGTCAGGTCCTTCCTGAAAATGTGAGGCGAAGTTTAACAATCCTTGGCTATAAAAAGCAAGAAAGTACCTAAAAAGAAATCTAACCAAAGATACAAAAGACTTAATACAAAGAAAAATACAGAACATTTGATGAAATGTTAGAAGCCTGCATATGTGTAAGAACACACTTTGCTCCTGGATCCCTCACTCTCTCATTGAATTGAATTGCTGTTGACTTGAAGTCCACTCATAGCTGACCTTTGAGAACCCAGTGACGATGCTGTGTCTTCTCTCATTCTCATTCATTCCATTCTGTTAAGCCATTTCTAGGAGCTGGTGTCTGTAACTGTTTTATTCTTTATGTGAGTGTATATGAAAATATTCCCATACCTGCTTTTACATATGTCGTTGTTGTTGTTATGTCAGTGAGTCAGAGCTGATTGTCTAGCGGGCTTTTAAAGGCTGTAAATCACATGATAGAGGAGACTTCCCATCTTTCTCTGGCAGACCAGCTGGTGGGTTTGAACCAGGCGCCTTTGGGCTGGCAGCACAACTCCCTACCACTAAGCCACCACAATTCCCTGTTATGTCTATAGATATATTTATCTGTGTATATATACAGCCTTTCATGTGTACTCTGTATGGTTGTGTAAACACACATACTTTTTTTAAAAAAAAATAATAACTTTTAATTTTATACTGGTTTACTTGCAAAGTTCATATACATTGTTTTTCATACTGGATCTTTCCCATTTTCTTAACCCACCCTTCTCCACACATATTTTTAAATTATTATAAAATGTTTGTTTTATCCTTTGCTGGAGTTATCTACTCTGTGTTTACATTGGTCAAGGTGTGTGTGTGTGTGTATTAATTAAATCACATTCAGTACTACCATGTCTGGCGTCAGAAATGACAAGCTTCTCCCATTTGGAGAGTGTTTCTCTTGTGGAACGGCACCATGGAGTTTGCAAGCGTAAAAGCAGATGAAGTTTACTGAGGAGTAGAAGGCATTCCAGACTGGGAAGCACCGTTTGTCCCAGTAGAAACTCTGCTCCACCAGAACACAAGAAATGTATTGTTGCAGCAAGAACTAAAGGTTTGGAAAATTTGTAATTTACTTGGAAGGCACTCAAGGGAGTTCTCAAAAAAAACCCTTAAACTCCTAACTGTCCAGTTGGAAGTGACTAACCCTCCATCATGTAGTAGCTAACCCTCCATAAGGTTCAGGAGGCTGTCACTCACACAGGAATAATTTATATCCATTAACCACCTGTTAATCACCAATCTGTTTGCCTAAACAAGAGACTTTGCACCCACAGCTGATTGTAAACAAAATCAGAAATAGTCAGCTTCCTATTGATTGCTGACACTATCAGAAATGTCCAAACAGTTGACACCCAGCTTTCAAGTAAATAAAAAACACTTACCCTCCAGGATCCAGCTGGCCAAGCTGGAGGATTACCCTCAAGCAGAACCCAACCAACTTTTAAATACAAAGACCCACTCACCAGATCCTGTTTGCCTAAACAAGAGGCTTCCCACCCACAGCTGATTGTAAACAAAATCAGAAACAGCCAATCAACTTTTGAGTGGATAATGACAAGTTGTGACTGACATTGAGAAGAATGGGAATCCCAGAGCACTTGACAGTGCTAGTGCAAAACCTATATCTGGACCAGGAGGCTGTTGTGCAAACAGAGCAGGGGAGCACTGCATGATGTGGAATTGGGAAGGGTTGTATTCTCTCTCCATACCTGTTTAATCTGTATGCTGAGCAAATTATCCAAGAAGCTAGACTATGAGGAGGTGTGTGGCATCAGAATTGGAGGGAGACTCATCAATACTCTGCGTTATGCAGATGATGTAATCTTGCTTGCTGAAAGTGAGGAGGACTTGAAGCACATGTTGCAGAAGATCAAGGAATGCACCTTTCAGTATGCGTTACATCTCAATATCAAAAAAACCAAAGATTCTCTCTATTGGACCAATAGGCAGAATCATGATGGGTGGAGAGGAGATTGAAACTGTCAACAGCTTCATCGTTCTTGGATCCACAGTTAACACCCTTCCTTGTACCAGCAGTCAGGAAATAAAAGAGACACATTGCACTGGGAATATCTGGTTAGGGACCTTTCCAAATTACTGAGGAGTAGTGATACCAGTTTGAAGACTTAAGGTGCATCTGATTCAGGCCATAGTCTTTCCGATTACTAGCTATGCATCTGAGAACTGGACAGTGAATAAGGATGACGGAAAAATAATTGATGCCTTTGAGCTGTGGTGCTGGAGGAGAGCACTGAGTAAATCATGGATGGCCAATAGAATAAAACAGATATGTCTTGGAGATGGTGCAACCAGGGTGCTCTTTGGAGGCAAGAATGATGAGGCTTCACCTCACATACTTTGGACATGTTGCTAGGAGGGGTTATTCCTTGGAGGACATGATGTTGGGAAAGGTGGAGGATTGGTGAACAAGAGGAACACCCTCAAGATTGGCATGGTGACTGCTGCAATGGGCTGTTGTGTTTTAGGATGCTTGGAGATGGCATAGGATAAAACTGGGTTCAGATCTTTTGTTTATGGGTCACTATGAGTTGTACTTGATTCGACAGCACCTAACAACCACAACCACAACCACCACCACCAATCACTCTGGAGATTATTGGTCTCTCTCTAAATCTAGGATATATATTATAAAAGTGTGATTACATAAAACCTGTTTTGTTATGATTAACATATTTTACTCAGTCAGGATGGATGGCGAAGAGATTGAGATTGTTCACAGCTTCAGTTTGCTCAGCTCCACAGTCAACACTCTTGGCACCAGCAGTCAGGAAATCAAAAAGCGTATCGTGATGGGAAAGTCTGCTGTTAGGGACCTCTCTAAAGTACTCAGGAGCAACAGTGTCTCTCTGGAGACTAAGGTGCACCTGATACAGGCCATGGTCTTTGCAATCGCTTGTTATGCATCAGAGAGTTGGACAATGACTAGGGAGGACAGAAGGAGAGTTGATGCTTTTGAGCTGTGGTGCTGGAGATGAGTACTGAATGTACCATGGACTGCCAGGAAAACAGATTCATCTTGGAGAGGATTAAACCAAGCTACTCCTTGGAGGCAAGGATTCTGGGGCTTCGTCTGACATACTTTGGACATGTTGCCAGGAGGGATGGGTCCTTGGAGAGGGACATCATGCTTGGGAGGGTGGAGGGACAGCACAGGAGGGGAAGACCCTCTATGAGATGGATTGATTCGGTGACTGGGGTAATCGGGATGGGTGTGTCAGAGGCAGTGCGGTTGGCGCAGGATAGAGCAGGGTTTAGGGCTGTTGTGCATAGGGTCGCTATGAGTCGCAAATGACTCGACGGCACATAACAACAACAACAGGTCCTCCATGTACTTCCATAGTGTGTTTGAGGACTCATTATTTTTTGTTGTTGTTACATATCAAGTCAGAACTGACCCTCCGGTGGGTATTTAGAGGCAGTAAATTGCCTGGGAGGAGATAGCCCATCTTTCTTTCATGGAGCAGCTGGTGGATTAGAATTGCATCCTTTTGGGTTTGCAGTGAGTGTAGCACTTTACCATGGAGCCATCAGAGCTCATATATTACCTAGGAATAGATTGCCCACCTTCTTTCTAAGAAGCAGCTGGTAGATTTGAACTAGGAACCTTTGGGTTGGCAGCACAACTCCTTATCTACTAGGTCTTTTATTTATGGCCTCATAGTATTCCACTGTATGTATTAACTTTATATATTCATTCATCCTTGATGGACACTGAATAGTGGAATACTGTGCAACATGAGACAGTAACAGAAGATTTGCAAAGCACCATATAACATCAATGAACCTGGAGGATGTGCTGAAAGAAGCAAGCCAGATGTGAAAGGACAAATATTATATGAATCAACTATTATTAAAAGGAAATCTGGTAGCCTAGTGGCAAGAAGCTACACTGAAGTTCTGAAGGCACATGGTTTAGGCCACCACCTGTTCCACAAAAGGATGGTCAGTCGCCTCTCATGCAATTAACTGCCTCTGAAAACCTGCCAGAGGGTCAGCCATAGTTGGTTCTGACTCTATGGTATACAACAACAACAACATTAAAAACTAAGAGGAAATGTACAGAGTGAAAAGAAATTTTTACCAGGGATTGGATTGGGGGAGAAAGGGGAAGGAAAATTAGTAATTAGGTAGCAGACAAGTTGGGTAATGTGACAGGATATATAAAATAAAGGGTGGTTAGCATAATATCACTAAAGAAAAGGAAGATAGAGCTGCACATGAGTTAAAGGCAACAATAGACCATAATATAAATAAGCCTATAAACCAGCAATAACAAATATTAACATATATAAGTTTGATATATAGACCAGACAGATATGGGCAAGTGAAGAGTGTACCAGGGATCATGCACACATTTGGCAAGTTATTCAGTATAAACGCTGTATGTGCTGCATACTCTGATATCTACATAGATAGCAAAGCCAACAGGATAATCCTCTCAACCAAACATGCCAAGGTAGTGAGTCATGGGGCCTCGGGGCCTTGGTCTTTGAAACACTTGGGTCAGTTTATAGAACGTAGTCTTCAAGAACAGTGTTGTTACTCTATCTGGGTTGGTACCAGCCATGGGCATGAATGTTTGAGAGTGTTTATCTACAGAGAAGGCATTGGTTGCTCTTTAGAGTGAAGAAAATCAAAGATGCAAGGGAACGATTTGGCCATAAGACCCATGGACTTGAGATCTTCAGTTTCATCCCCCAGTGCACAAGTGGTGGCTGGCTACCATTGCTCATCTCTCTGGAAAGAGTTGCAACAGCAAGCCCTGGATAGAGTGGGAGAAAAATGTAGAACACAACAAAAGAGGTCCATTAATGGCCAGGCATACTGACCTGGTGAAGTCTGAACTACTGAGACTATGGCCCTTAACTCCTCTTGGAACCTGAAACTAGGCTAGATACTGTGCACAGCATGCTAGATCCTGTGCACACCATAGATGTATAAGGTGAAAGGTAGCACCAGAGGGATGCTCAGTTCTCAGAACACCCAGCCACAGGATTACAAGGGCATCATTTGCCCATATCTGAGTTCAGGAGATGGAAAGGCAGAGCACAGAAGGACAGATGGAACAAGAACCACAGAGTGGAGGCGATGATACATAGTAGGGGTTATAATCAGTGTGCTAAAACAAAATACGTGGGAACAGTTGGCTGGAATTCCAATCTGCTATGTAAAATATCACTCAAATGATAGTTGCTATTGTGTACTGTCAAGTTGGAACCAACCCACAGCTGACTCCAGATGGTTTTCAGAGGCAGTAAATTGCACAGGAGTTGATTGTGCATTTTTGTCCCACAGAGCAGCTGGTGGATTTGAACCACATAACTTCAGGTTAGTAGCTAGGCCACCAGATCTTTCTAATCCTTACAAATGATAGTAATTTAAAAATAAAAAATAAATAGGTCCTATAATTTTGTCTCTACATTCCACAAACTTTATAGTTTTAACCATTTAGGTCTTTGATACATTTTAAGATAGTCTTTGTGGAAAAGGTAGAAGACCCCCAAGAAGATGGATTGGCACAGTGACTGTTAGAGTGGACTGGAACATATCAGAGTTAGGATATCACAGGGTAAGGCAAGGTTCAGAGTGCTCTTCATGGGGCACTACTAGTTATACTCAACCTGGTTGCATCTAACAACAGTATGATGCAATCTCTATTGAAGGATGCAGTCTGTGATGATCTGCAGGAGGTACTTCAAGTCCTCCTCACTTTCAGCAAACAAGCTTGTGTCCATTAGTACAGAGCAAGGGTTTAAAATTAGGAAAAGTGTATGTCAGAGTTGTATCATTTCTCCACCTATTCAGTCTGGATGCTGAGAGGCTGGACTCTATAAAAGAAGAAAGTGGCATCAGAATTGGAGGAAGATTCATCAGTCACCTTTATTATGCAGAGAACTTATTGTTGTTGGTGGGTGCCCTCAAGTCAACTGCAACTCATAACGACCGTAAGAATGGCCCTATCCTGTGCCATTCTCATAATCTCTGCTATACTTGAGCCCTTTGTTACACTCTGTTAATCCATCTTGCTGAGGGTCTTCCCCTCCCTGACTGAGCCTCTCCTTTTCTGACCATGATGTCTTTTTCCAGAGACTCCTACATGCCCAAAATATCATGATCCTTGTCTCTAACATGCACTCTGGCTGCACTTTCTACAAGACTTACCTGTTTGTTCTTTTGGCAGTCCATGGGATATTCAGTACTCTCTCTGAACTCTTGCTGAGAGGCATCAGTTCTTCTTCTGTCATTTTTATTCATTGTCTAGCTTGTAGATGCATAGCTAGTGATTGAAAAGACATGGCTTGAATTACATGCACCTCAGTCATTAAACTGACATCATTGCTCCTCAGCACTTTGGAGAGGTACTTGACAGATTTTGCCAGTTCAACACATCTTTTTGTGCCGATGGTACTGATTGTGGATTTGATTAGATGCCAAAGTAATAAACAAGATTTCGAAGGAGAGCTCAAGAAAACAGTATTATAGTGAAATGTGCAGAGAGCTGGAGTTAGCAAAGAAAAGAACTCACTCAACATTTTTCAAGCTGAAAGAAGAGCTGAAAATTAAATTCAAGCCTCGAGTTGAAGTAAGAAGTGTGTGGTCACCTACTTTGTTCTTCCATATTGCTTTGACCATTCAGGAGCCTCTCTTTTCTTTATATAAAGAAATGGGGGTATTTATAGCATCAGAACCTGCCTAATTTCAGAAGGTATTAGACTAAAAATCATACCAGTGTCTACCTAGAGCTGATGATTTCTATGAATGGCTGTCAGACATACTCATATGCCAGATCTTTTGCTTTTAAAACCAGTTCTAGCAGGACTCATCCTTTCCACAACTGTGTACAAGTTGGCATCTCTGCTGAGCTTGATTGTTGCCACCAGCATGTAGCCTTCAGAAGGGTCAGATCCTTGTGGGACTGACCAAATGGGAGACTAGACCTTTTCACAAAGATAAGGGGTTTACATAGGAATCAAATAGATTACATCTGTGGGAAGAATCGCTGGAGGAGCTCAATATCAGCTGTGAAAACTAGGGCAGGTGCTGATTGTGAAACAGACCACCAACTACTCATATGCTGGTTCATGCTGAAGTTGAAGAAAATGAAATCAAATAAATGTACAGGAACCAAAATTTGACCTTAAGTCTATCCCACTTGAATTTCAAAACCATCTCAGGAACAGGTTTGAGACCTTGAACACCAATGAACGAAGACAAAATGAGCTCTGGGAGGATATCAAGAATATCATTCATGAAGAACGCAAAAGGATTACAAAGGCAGAGGAGAAAGAAAATATCAAGAAGGATGTCAGATGAGACTCTGAATATTGCACTAGAGCGCCAAGAAGCCAAAGCTAAAGGAAGAAATCAAAGAGCTGAACAGAAAATTTCTAAGGGCAGCTAGGGCAAACAAAACAAAGTATTATAATAAAACGTGCAAAGAGCTGGAGTCAGAAAATCAAAAGAGCCGAACTTGCTCAGCATTTAAGTATTATATATAGTTTTATTTATTTTTTATTTTTAATTTTTATGAAAATTTACAGAGACTTTGCAGTTAAATTCATTCATTGTTGCACTTTTCTCCCTGCCCACCCCTCCCCCCAGTTCGGTCTTTTCTTTGAAAAGTAAAATTCTTTCATTGTTATAAATCCCTACCCCCAAGTCCACTCCACTATGCAGCTTTTGTTCTGGGCTTCTTCATGACAATAATACCTAATCATATATCCTTTTTTTTTCTTTCTTTTCTTCTCCCTGCCTCTTTTTTTTTAAACAGTCCCTCGGTAAGGACTATCCATTTAGCTTTGTATCCAAAGACGAAATTTGTAGGTGAAAGGAGTTAGGAGTTAGCCTTCGTTACAGACGAAGGCTTCGTTTCAGGGTTGAAAATATGGAACGCTTCACGAATTTGCGTGTCATCATTGCGCAGGGACCATGCTAATCTTCTCTGTATCATTCCAATTTTAGTATATGTGCTG
Organism: Elephantulus edwardii; assembly: GCF_000299155.1. Classification (NCBI taxonomy): domain Eukaryota; kingdom Metazoa; phylum Chordata; class Mammalia; order Macroscelidea; family Macroscelididae; genus Elephantulus; species Elephantulus edwardii. The sequence continues at coordinate 731,059 of NW_006400174.1, forward strand.
CTGAAGCGAGCACTCACATATCCTTTTTAAACAGTTTTCTCCCTCATCTGTTTCAGTGCAGTGTACATTAATTATCTCATCTTTCTTAGTCTCCCTCCAACCCTATGTCAGTCCCATTTTACAACAGTTGCACTATGCAGTATTTGTCCTTTTGCGACTGAGATATTTCACTCAGCATCAAGTCTTCCAGGGTCACCCATTTTGAATAATATTGCATGAGTTCCTTGTTTTTCAATGCAGCATATTATTCCATTGTGTGAATATACCACAGCTTCTCTATCCATTTGTTTG
>NW_006400174.1:737938-747016 GCF_000299155.1 Elephantulus edwardii
CCCCCCCCCGCCCCCACTAACTCAGGGGTATTTATTGGGAAGTCTAGATCTGGGGGAGCAATAGTTAGAAGGGGCTCAGAGGCTTTGTGGCAGCCAGCCAGACCCCTATGGCAGCAGTTTTCTAAGGCACTGGAGTATCTGAAGTTCAAGTGCTGGGCAGTGGGGGCCAAGGACTTTGACCCCCCCCCAGGACAGTCACTGCTGATTCCCGCTTCACAGCTGGCCCATCAGTTCCCCCTCTTGGACTAGATGTCTTTCTCATGCTTGATCTGGTCTGTGAAGGGCTCCTCATAGAGCATGGCAACCATATAGACAAGGGCCATGATTGTAGGCAGCAGCAGGCCTGTGGGGCTGGCATGTATGATAGCCCATCCCAGGTAGTTGGTTGTGCTGCCCCAGGATATGAGATTGGTCAAGAGCCCAAATGGGAATGTCATCACTCTAGCTTCCTTTAGGATCCTGAAGTAGTCACCAGGAAGGTTCCAGAGAAGATAAGTGTGGAGAAGCTGGAAAGCATGAGCGTAACACCTGCTCCCAATAATGAGAGGCCTGTGACATTATCAAGGCTCTCCATCTTGGGCTGGCTTAGCATAGCCTGTGTGTAGCAGTGTGAGTGAACCAGGTTCAGCAGGAGCACTGCCCAGCGACAGCAGTCCAGGTAGGGTGGCTCAGCCTGTGTGTCTCCTCCCATCTTGTAACCACATTCCAGAAGAGGGGGTTGAAGATGATGTCAAGGACCACAGCCGCAAAGCTGGGATTGAAGAGGTTCATGTAGGCCAGCAGTCGAATCAACACAGAAGTTTTCCTGCCTAAAGTCAGCACTACTGAAACCTCCACAGCAGTCCAGCCCAGCTCCCAGGCCTCTCATAAGCTCTACTTCAGCCCCAGGTCTTCTCAGCCAGAGGTTGCCTTAGGGAGGACTGCAGGATGCTTTAAGGCTCCTCCAGCTGCCTGGAGTCATCCCCATATCGGAGGTGTTCTGCTACTTCTGTGACATTTAAAAGTATATGGCACAGACTGCAAATGCTGATGAGCTTTAGAGAGATTGGGACTCTTACTCACTGCTGGTGAGAATGTAAAATGGTACAACTATTATGGAAGGCAGTCTGGTGCTTTCTCAAGAACTTGGGAATAGAAATACCATTAGATCCAGGTATCCCACAACTGTGACTCTACCCTAAAGAAATCAAAGCTGTAACTCAAACAGATGTATGCAAACCCATGTTTATTGGAACATTATTTACAAAGAGATGGAAGCAGCCCAAGTGCCTATCAACAAGTGAAAGGATAGAAAAACTGTGGTATGTCCATACAATGGAATATTACACAGCATGGAAAAAACAATGAACTCATAAAACATTACACAATGTAGGTGAAGCTGGAGGACATTATGCTGAAAGACATGGGAGGTAAAATCTGTCCATCTTTCTCCTGTGAAGCATATGATAGATTAGAGTCGTGTGCCTTTGCATTGTTAATGCAATTTACCACTTGAGCCAAGGTAATACAACTTGGGCCACTAGAGCACCAGGAAAGTTGTGTGGATCACAGTTGTGCAGTAGTACCATAATTAGGGACCTGCTGCCTGTCAGCTACCTGCAGCAGTGCATGTGAAGTGGTGCTTCAGCTGTCATTATTCCTGGGCTTTGTCCTAGATTATAGTTTGGAAACAGTCTTGTGTGTGTTTGGCGGGGTTCAGCCTGGTTAGTCCCACCCACTCTCACAGAGTCAAGCCTCTGCCGAGCGCGCTCCCGTATGCTGAAGATCCATGAGCTCTCCCAGTCTGGTGCTGAGAACGCTCATGGTTCTTGAGCTTCAGTTACTGCTTTCACTTATTCTTCCCTCTCCCAACCAGTGCTGACAGGTATCCTCCAAAGTGGCTGAGGGGACTGTGGGAGGCTCTGAAACTTTGTCTTGTACAGCCTTTTGCTGTCCAGTGTTCTGTCCTGTAGACTCTAAGCTGTCCCTTCAGGATGTGCAGACATGGATACCTTCTCCATCCATATGTGTCCCATGCCCCAAGTGTCAGGTCAGGTCCACCAGATGGCAGAAAAGGGTCTAGGTATTGATGCCATCTTGCCACCTTGTTTACTAGTTCAACTGAAGACCTGGGAGTAGTTTTAGTTCAGAGTTTAGTACCTCAAATTGATAATACTAGGGATTCCTCTAGTTTCAACCAGTCCAGTAACTTTGAACTTCTTAAGAATGTGAGTATTGGTCTCCAGGTTCACTTGTCTCCCATTCTGTGAGGTCCATCTGTTGTGCCTCTCATCAGAATGGCCCCTGTTGTAATGGTAGCAGGGCACCATCTAATAGTTCTGGTCTCCAGTCTGTCCTTGTTTTTGAACCATGACCTCTTTGGAAACCCCATTTCTCTCCTGCCCTGTACTCCAGAGCTTTTCTGTTGGAAATTGTGTCTCTTTCCATGGCATTTGAAGCTGGTTGAAATGGTGGCTGCCACTGTTTGTTCTTTGTCAGGAATCTTTGTACATGCGTCACCCTACAGATCTGTGAACCCTGAAGAGGGATTTGTGTCCCCTTTTGTTTTTTCCTTCTCTGCAATCCAGTGCAAGGCCTGATTCTGAATAGAGATTGGGCAAGCATTCTTTTGAAGTGACACCTGAGAATGTTTGTGGTACTGCCAGTGGCTTCCGGCTCTTTCTCTGAGTGCCCAGATTGTCCCTGAGCAGGTGAGCTGTGACAATGCTGCAGGGTCTCTGTGCTGTGCACCTCAGCACTCTTGGTGGGGGAGCCCTGCCTCTGCCCAGCGGGTCACTATTCCTCCTGGCACCTCGTCAATGGCCTCTCGCCCTTTGGTTCCACAGAGCTGCGGTGCAACCCCGGGCAGTTTGCCTGTCGCAGTGGGGCCATCCAGTGCATCCCCCTCCCCTGGCAGTGTGACGGCTGGGCGACATGTGAGGATGAGAGTGACGAAGCCGACTGTCCAGGTGAGGCTGCGGCCGAGTGGGGTGTGTATCTCTCATGGGGAGGGGTGCTGCCAACATGGAGAGGCTCTTTTTGCCTGACATACACTTTGTCCTTTTCTTTATCTCTCTCTTTTTCTATCTCTGCCTTTGCCCCTCTTTCTGTATCCATCTCTCTCTTCTTTTTTTTTTTTAATCTCTGTCTCTGCCTCTCTTTCTATGTCTGGGTCTTTTTTTTTCTCTCTCTGTCCCCATATCTCTGTCTTTCTTTCTCTCTGTCTCTTTCTTCATTTAAGTAGCTCCCAGACATAAGCAAGTCCCAGAAGTTGCAAGGAGGCAGAGCTGCTAATCATCAGACCAGAAAGGCACCTTGGACCCAGTAGGAGGCCTGGCAGATTGCCTGCTATGACTCTCAGAGCAGACACCTCTGTGAATGTCAGCCAGGGGGCCTCTCTTAGTTTACTTCAGGCATGACTTTGGATGGAGGTGCCTTTGACATTAAGAAGATATTATTTTAGACACTGGTGCCATCTAACCCCTTCTGCTCTAGTGATTGTCCATGCCTGTGTTTTACCCGGGAGTGTTGAGATAATAAGGAATTGCCACAGAAAGTCCAACTTGTTGGTTCTTCACTTTTCTCTTTCTCTGTACTCTTCAAGGAATACAATACACCCCATGAGTAGATACTCCTTTTGTCTGTGGTTCTCAACGTAGGGGAGAGTGGAAGGCTAATAATGCCTTATTTACAGGCCTGGGTGTATGAAGCATATACACATTCACACGAATTTAAGACCCTTGTGTTTCTGTTGTGGTTGATATGAGTCTGAACTGACTGTAGCTGACCCTCCAGTGGGTTTTTCAGAGACAGTAAATTGAACAGGCGGAGATTAAGCATCTGTCTTCTGTGGATTCAAACCATGTTCCTTTGTGTTGGCAATGCACTTTCTTACCACTAACCCGCCAGAGCTTCTCCCTAAGACACTAGTGATTCTGATAGAGCCGCTAAGAAAAAGGATTGCTTTGTTTTCAGCTTGAGAATCACAGGTACAGCTCTTCAGACTAGCATTCAGATTCCTGTACAGTCTGCCATATTTGATTTATTTTCCACATGGCCAATCTGATTTAACACTGCTTCCCCTTTAAAATTATTTGTCTAGTGGCCCCTCCATTAATAATTGTCTAGCTGTGTGGTTTAAGTCTCTTCTCTTTTCCTGAAATCCTTATTTTGTTTGTGTTAAGTGTGGTCATGCCTGTCCTTCAAGGCTGGGCTCTGATGCTGCACAACAAGAAAGCATGCTGGTCAGAGGCCAGCACCTGCCCTGCCTTTACCTTAGAGCATCTGCATAATCACATTTAAGTCATTCTAGCTATTTATTTGATAAGGATTGGTGGCTAGGACATCATCTAGTTTTCCTGTTCTCAGGGGCAGTAAGATTACATTCCTGTCTGCCCTTAGTCCTGGCAGACTAAGTCCAGGGAGTTTTGATGGCAAAGTCCAAAGACAGTTGGGCTGCTAACCCCTCTGCCAGTCGAATCCATCAGCAGCTTTGGTCAGTCTTCCTTGTGTGTGATTTACAGCCTTGGACATACACAGAGGGTCAGCTCTGAGTCATTGCTGACTTGACAGGAGTAAACCTTTGTCCTCTGGCCTAGTTTCTTCTTTGAATCCTTTACATCTTTCATTCTCTTTTATTCCATACACTTAGAGATCAGTAGTTATATCTTGGATGGGTGCCCATAAACTTTTCAGACCCCAGGCACCACTTAGCAAGCTAGGATGTAGAACATAAAGTTTGTGTGCTGTGCAATGCCAGTGGACTGTTGTTTTATGAGACCGACCCTATCTAATAGCAGATCCCATAAACTACCCTGTTGTTGTTGTTGTTGTCATTCTGTACTATCCAGTTGGAAGACCCATAGTTGACCTTTCAGCAGATTTTCAGAGCAGTAAACGGCACAGGAGATTGCCCATCCTTCTCCCATGGACTAGCTGGTAGATTTGAACCAAGTTCCTTTTGGTTGGCAGCACAGTTGTGCTTTATTGTATAAATGAATCTATAGGGATACATAAACTTGAATGTAGATGTCCCTAAATCTAGTCACATTTATACATTCTTATACATATACTTGTATGCACATATAAACATATTTTCACACTCCTATTATTTAGTTGTTGCATTATTGTATATTTCCTAGCATTTATCAAAATGTGTCCCTTTTTGGTTTTATACTTTGTGACATCATTTACCATGGTGAAGCTGTGCTTACTTCTACCTTTGATATAATATTTCTCATTCTCCAAAATAACAAAAATGTATGTCCAGAGAAAGCTTTCTCTCCTTTCCCTGCCTTTCACTAGAAACCAGCACTGAATGTTAGTTTCATTACATACACCTATTCTTTTTATAATAGAGGAATATCCATGATAAGAAAATATTTGCCCTTTTGTGATTGACTTACTTCACTATACTAGTATAAAGCTCTCCAGCTTCATCAGTGTCTTGGAACCTAATCTTGTGAGGTGTTTGGTTACAATGAAGAAGTATGTGTAGCTGTGCCTTATTATAACTGTTATTTATAATAAATTAGAAATATTTCATTACATATGCTATTAGCATACATAAGATTATGTATGAATATACCTACATATATTCATAAGTACATTTATGTGTGTACATATATCTGCATACTTAATTATGTGGCCACACATAACTTTTAGTTGTTATCATTGTCATTGCAAAGTTAGAAGTGTTATTAATAAAATGAACAAACAAGGGAAAGAAAATGAACAAACAAAACAGGATCCTCATTGCCATTGAATCAATTCCAATCCAAAGGGACCTTATAGAACAGAGTAGAATGGCACCAAGAAACACATGAGTAGATTTGAATGAAGAAGTTTTAACAATATGTTGCATTTTTTAAAAAAAGTTATAGCAATACAGAAATTCCGGATGTAGTGAACCCCGTACACAACATATGCATCTCAGATCTCTAGAACTGGGGAAGCTCTCCTGGGCTCCTCAGTAAAGAGTTGGTGCTGTCAAACCAAAGGCAGGAAGTTTAAATCTGATTCTTAGGAGAAAAGTGGACAGTCTCCTTCTGTGAGATTTACTGCCTCTGAAACCTGCTGGAGAGTCAAGTATGAGTTAGTTCCAACTCAAAGGCAGTGAGTGTTAATGCTTTGTGTGTGCCTAGTGTTCTTCCATTCTAAAACTCAAACCAGCAGTGCAGGCTTCAACTTGTAGGCTGCGGCATGTGGTCTCATGTACTGCATGCTTCTTGAGTCTGATAGTGATACTTTCTCACTTTGATTTTCTTTCTTTTGGCTGAGGTAACCTCAGATGGGGTTTTTTTTTGGGTGGCATAGCCTGTTCACCAGACACTACCTGAAGAAAGATGGATGATCTCTTTCCTTTGATTTATAGCCTCAGGAACTCACTAGAAGGTCAGCTCTTACCCAGTGGAAGTGAGTTAATGTGAGCAAGGAATATATGTATTATTGTTGTTGTGTCCCATTGAATTGAGACTGATCCATAGCTGACCCTCTGGTGGGTTTTCAATTTTAAATATTTTTTGTTTTAATTTTTTTTACTTTTTATTGTATTATTTTTACGTGTACCGTCAAATCAGATCTGACTGGTACAGGACGAGATTGTCCCCTCCTTCTCCATTAGAGCCTCTGGTGAATTTGAACTGCGTACCTCTGGGATTGCAGTGCAGTGTCTTGCCACTAGGCCACCAGAGCTCCCTTTTAAAATTATTTTTTATGTGTGTACTGTGACACTGATGTGCCAGATGTGATAATGGTTGCCCATGGTGGACAGTGTTTGGTGGAGCTTCCTGATTAAAACAAGCTTGGAAGCAGGAAGTGGCATCCACTTCTGAAATGGCTTGCCTCTGGAAACTCTGTGAACAGTACTCAGGCCTTTTGTTCATAGGGTCGCCATGAGTCACCTACGATTTAATGGCACCTAACAACAACAGGTAAAGAGGAGATTGTCCCTCCTTCTTTAGCAGAGCATCTGGTGGATTTGAATTGCTCACCTCTGGGATTGCAGTGCAGCTTCTTGCCACTAGGCTACCAGAGCTTGCCTGGTGAGTTTTCAGAGGCAGGTAATTGCATTGGAGGAGATTGCCCATCCTCCTCTCACGGAGCAGCTGGTGGATTTGAACTGAGTGCCTTTGGGATTGCAGCACAGCTTTTTGCTACTAGGTCACCAGAGCTCCAATATACATGTGTTTGGATAATAGATATGTACTATATATTGTATTACATATATCCAGTAGATGTGTGTGTGTAAATTTTCCTTAAAGAGACCTTGTGATCCAAGGCAATATCCTTGAGTTAATAAAATATAAAGCAGTAGCAAATAAAATCTGAGCCAAAGGAATGACAAAGCTGACTTTAAAAAATAGTATGTACACAGAGGATCAGTTTTCTGAGCTTCATTTATTATTTGATTCCAGCTGCCTCAGCAGCGTGCATGTTGGACAACATGATCCTGCACTTATTTTTTCATATATGGTGTCTGCCTTCAGCCTGAACTTGAATAAGTTAATATTTGACATGCAAAGATTTTGTCTGGTGAGTTCGTTGTCAGAAAGCATGCTGAGCCTTTGATCACAGTGTCTGCCTACATAAAAATGTGAGGCCCCAAAGTGGGCTGGAGATTAGTGAAGATTCCCTGGGATCCACCAGAGGTAAAGTTTATACTAATTTTTAAAGACTATGGGAGTTCTGGGGGCCTAGTGGTAAGATACTGTGTCACAATCCCAGAGGCACATGGTTTGAATCCACCAGCTTCTCTATGGAAAAAGTATGAGCAGTCTCCTCCTTTGTGATTTACAGCCTCTGAAAACCACTGGAGGGTCAGCTGTGGGTTGGTTCTGACTCGACAGCATTCAACAACAGCAGCAATATCAAGGGTAGGTATTTAGAGAAGGTAGGACCCATAGCAGATTAGACAAGATGGACAGACCTGGCCCCAGGATTAAAATACCAGCAAGACAACAGTGTCTCTGATGCACTGTTTTTAGGATGTATAACCCATCTCCTGTGAAGATGGAGTCCACAGTGGAATCTGTAGGCTAACCGTGGAAGATAGGAGGGGGGGGTGCAAAGGAGGTCAGTGTGCTGCTTAGTCATCAGCCTGATACATTGGACCTAGTACTGAAGATTGTTTTTCCTGAGTGTCATAAACTCTCCAGAGGGCAAACAGTAAATGAGAAATTCATGGTGAATTCATGACAGTATTTACTTGTCTTCCTTCTGAGGAAACATGAAAGTGTAAATTAAAAAAAGGAAAATACTTACAAGGTGATTTGGAGTATAAACTCTTTCAAACCAGAGAGTGACTTTTGCCTTAAAACAAAGCAGATCTTGAAAGCAAGATTTAACTTTGGGCAACTGATGCACAGTGATCCTGAATCTTCCTCATTTTTCAAAATGTGTTTTCTCACATCCTCCATTAATAGTAATTTTCTTTTTCTTTTTTAAAATTTTTTCTATTATTACTTTTTATGTGTGTATCATCAAATTGGATCTGACTGATATAGGAGGAGATTGCCTCTCCTTCTCCAGCAGAGCATCTGGTCCATTCAAACCATGCATCTCTGGGATTGCAGTGCATCTGGGATTGCCACTAGGCCACCAGAGCTTCCTAATAGTAATTTTCTTTAAGAATTCAGTATTAGCTTTGTTTAAGAATTAAGGATTTCTAATAATTAAGAATTATTGGAAAGAGTAGGTACAACTTTATCTTCATTTTAAGTAGCTCTAGTCCTTTTTTTTTCAAGTTCAGTTCTTTTTTTTCTTGACTGTGTCTTTTTTTAAAATTTATTATTAATTTCTATGAAAATTTACAGAGACTTTATATTTACACTCATTTATTGTTGCACTTTCCCCCCCTCCCAATCCTCCCCCCCTAGTACACTACCCTCTTGGAAAAGTAAAAGGAAAATGCTTCCATTGTTTTACAATCCCTCCCCGCAGGTCCACTCCACTATACAGCCTTTGCTCTGGATTCCTATCTTGACAAAAATACCTAATAATTTTCCCTCTTAAACAGTTTTCTCCCTCATCTGTTTCAGTGCAGTACACATTATTGAACCCATCCTTCTCATTCTCCTCCCAACCCCGAGGTCAGTCCTG
>NW_006400174.1:747306-750122 GCF_000299155.1 Elephantulus edwardii
GGAATTGCTGGGTTGTCCTCTAGTCCTTTTGAGCATGCTTGTCTCCTTACTTCACTTACCAGAACTCCTGCATGTTTAGTGGGAACTGTATATTTTTCATTCAGTGCATAGAACTTTCTGGAGAATTTTAACATTTTCCCAGAACTTGTCTGTCCCACTCCACTGCCATGGGGCTGTTCACGAAATGCGGTTAAAATGCTTCTAGCTAAGATGAAATCTGTGCCGTCCAGTCCACAAACATGTTCTGCTTATTTCAAGCTCAGAGCTCAGCTCTACTCAGCATGCTACTTCTGTGGTAGCCTGACCAGAGGGAACATCTCCCGGTTCCTGGCTAGTGTTCACACTTAACATGGCCTCCATTTAATCTCCTCCCCAAATGTATTCCCTTTTAAAAAATATTTTTGGAGAAGTCTAAGGAAGTATGTCTTTCACACTAAACTGTGGAAAGGATGGCAGACAGGCATGGACTTAGCTAATTTTCGTTTGTAACTGGGAAGACAGGTCTTGTACTGAACTAGCCCTGCTTTTGGTGTCCTTTGCCTGGTTGAAGGGATCCTTCAGAGGTACCCACTCCTGTACCTGACATGTGGAGCTTCCTGTCATTGGCATGGGGATTGGACTGGAGGTATGATGTCTCTCATGCCTGTCCATTAGTCTAAGCTCCATGACATTTTCCTGGTTAAGAAAGTCCATGTTGATATAGCTGTGCTATATTTTTGTTCAAAATGTAAATCCTCTCCTCCTTTTGGATATAGTGGAAACTCCTTTTCAGTCTGCTTGTTTTATTCTTGTTGATGTAGACCCTTAGGAGTTACAGGATGTCAGAGAAGGACATCATGGAGATCCTTTGTGTAGGATAACCAAGGGCAGCAGCAGTGTCTTTCACTTCAACCCTGTCGTCTGTTACTTCTTGTTATGTGCATTTGAATTGACTATGACTCATAGAGACCATGAACAGTGGCTCTGAACCTTGCCCTATCCTGAGGCAACCTCACCATTTCTGACATACCTGACTGTATTGCCATAGTCACTTTGTAAGTCCATCTCTCCTGGCGTCTTCCTCTCCTGCATTGGCCCTCCATCCTGCCAAGCATGATGTCCTCCTCCAAGGACTGGTCCCTCCTGGCAGCATGCCCAAAGTGTATGAGATAGAGCTTTAATATCCTTTCCTCCAAGGAGCAACTTGGTCTCACCCTCTAGGACAGATCTGTTTGTTTTCTTGGCAGTCTGTAGTATGTTCAGTTCTCTTCTCCAGCACCACAGGTCAAAGGCATCGATTGTTCATCTGTCATCTTTAGTCATTGTCCAGCTCTCTGATATATAGCAGGCAGTTGAGAAGACCATGGCCTGAATCAGGTGTACCTGATTCTTTAGACTGACATCATTGCTCTTTAGCACTCTGGAGAGGTCCTTGACAGCATCAGTTACTTGAAAATCCTTAATTGGAAAGATTGATACCACATACAAAGTAATCATTATGTTCATTTAAATCCATAGGTTAAATGTGTAATAGGAAATTTCAGATCATTGCATGCAGGTGTCAACCAAGTCTTCAAAATAAGCTCTCTTTGTGCAGTAAGCTCTTTCCTCAGCTCCTTTAGGAATTCCTTTTGTAATTAAAGCTTGAACTGTTGAGTTTCTTTTGTCCTGTAGCACAGTTTATTTCTTGTGTGGTAATGCCACCTCTTGTCCCAAAAGTTTCTTCTCTTTTCCTCCAATTTATTTCAAAGGACCAAACATTTTAGTCATAGATCTTCACTCATTGCTTCTCAGTGTGAGTTTCAGTTTTCTTCCCAATTTTTTGAACAGTTGCTTAATGCTGCTTAGTTGCACATTCAGTTCTTTTAAACCATAGTAAAGAGAAGAATCCATAAGGATTGCAAACAGTTCTGATCCACTTGAAGAATATGCTTCTGGACATCTGACTAGCCCTCATATTCAAATGGAACATCATAGTAGCCATAATTCAGCCCCAGAATGATTTAATTTTGCTTGTGAATATGAATCTGCTGACTGAGGGGTTTCAGTCCAGCCACACAGCTTTATCCAATCACTACGTGGTCAACATACTTTCTACCTCCTGTCCTCACTGTGAACAAGACACTGATGTACCAGAGTGGTCGGGCCTTAGTCCAAAATTGAGACTCTTCATGTTGGATTCACAGGGTTCTTAATCACTTACCTTCTGTAAAATTCTTTTACTACTTTTCTGAATTATCCAAGTGAAATTTGAAGAGGGCACCAAAGAACTGATGGCAGTTTCTATTAAAAATACTTTAACTTCTTCCTTTTCCTGTGACACTGAGTAGAGGTACTCAGAATGGTCCAGCATCTGACCTACCCGTCGTAGGCTGTCCTACAACACAGCCTCTAACAAAATCCTTGGTAATAGAATCATTTACCTTTATACCAAGAAGGTTGGAAAAGCATCAAAATCTACATGTGGTGTGTGCCCGGACCAACTAAGGGGGATTCATGCTGTGAGACCTAAAGTTCTAATGAGGTTATCTAAACCAAAAAAACATGTCAGCAGAGTTTATGGTGATTCCACATGTTTTAAGTGTGTCCATGACATGATCAAGTGTGCTTTCCTTATGAGGAGCAGAAAATTGTTGTGTAAGCACAAGGACAAAGTCAGAAAGCTAAATAAAAAATGGTGCTTCTTTAAGTAATAAAAGCACATGATTTGTTCTGTTAAGAAAAAAAATACTTCAGGAGAAGACAACATAGATGAATGGGATCTTCTAAGACTCAAATCCCTATGCACATCCAAAAACTTCTCCAGTAGGGTAAAAAGGGAAGCCACTGACTGGGAA
>NW_006400174.1:751522-763535 GCF_000299155.1 Elephantulus edwardii
AAAAAAATACTTGAGCTCTGTTGTTCTGATGATACCAAAGATGTTGCCACTAGAGTGGCAACTCCACATACAGAAGCTGTGCTGCAGAACTGGGAGGCAGGAGGTGGCCATGCTGAGGGCAGTGAGGGAACCAGTCCCCTGAATTACACTGAACCCATGCTCTTGACCCAGAGTTGCTGCTGTTCCTCCAGATTGTGTTTGCTTTTGAAGTATGACCATTAAAGGTATCTAGAGAGCCCTGTGACGTAGTGGTAAGGAGCTGCACTGCCAACCTGAAGGCATGTGGTTTGTCTGAGGGAGAAAAATGGTCAGTCTCCTGTGCAATTTACAGCCCCCAAATGAATGCTATCCAGTGACTGTGCGCCCCCTTGTGGCTACAGTGTACGCAAGCATTCTTTATGCACGTGCTCAGAATTAATTCATAGATTAATCTTTCTCGGTCTCTTCTCACAGTTCAGTTGCTCTCCAGATTAGGACCAAACCAGTTGCCATCAAGCGAATTCTAATGCTCGTGGCAGCTCCATGTGAGTGGATGAGGTGTGAGGGTTAGTGAATAAAAGTGTAAAAGTAAGTAAGTAAAGAAATTTTATTTAAAAATAATACTAAATTGAATGTTTACAAGGCGGAGAGAGTGAGGTAGCTGTGTCTGGCTCCTGCTCTCAAAGCCATTGCAATACATTGAGCTCCGTAGAGACAGCGCCGGGCCAGGCAGAGCCAGACGACACTGGGCGACTCTGTGCCTTATAGATGAGAAATAACTAACCATAGGCAAAGAAGACCCTAAGAAGCCAAGAGGCAAGAAGACGTCATCATATGCAATTTTTGTGCAAACTTCCTGAGAGGAGCACAAGAAGAAATACCCTGATGCTTCTGTCAAGCATGTCTGTTAAAAAGAAAGGTAAATTTGAAGATATGGCAAAGGTGGACAAGGCCCATTATGAGAGTTGAAAACCTATATCCCTCCTAAGGGCCCCCTTCAGCTTTTTTCTTCTTTTGTTCTGAGTATTGTCCCAAAATCAAAGGCAAGCACCTGGCCTTTCGATTGGTGACGTTGTGAAGAAGCTGGGAGAGCTGTGGAGTAAGACTGCTGCCGACAAGCAGCCCTGTGAGAAGAAGGCTGCTAAGCTGAAAGAGAAATACAAGAAGGAAGGGAGGTGTCAAGGCCAAGAAAAGCAAGAAGAAAGAGAAAAAGAAGGAGGATGATGATGAATAAGTTGATTGTAGCTCATTTTTTTTCTTGTCTCTAAAGCATTTAACCCCCTGTAAACAACTCACTCCTTTTAAAGAAAAAATAATTGACACATAAGGCTGTGTAAGATTTGTTTTTAAACTGGACAGTGTCTTTTTGTATAGTTAACACAGTCCTGAATGTGTCTTTAGATAGCCCTGTCCTGGTGGTATTTTCAATAGCTACTAACCTTGTCTGGTACAGTATGGGGGTTGTAAATTGGCATTGAAATTTAAAGCAGATTCTTGTTGGTGCACAGCACAGATTAGCTGTGTTTGGGGATGGTAGGTTTGGGTTTGTTTTGTTTTTCATCTTCAGTTGTCTGATGCAGGTTATGCAAAATAATTGTTCTGTTAACTGAATACCACTCTGTAATTGCCAAAAAAAAAAACAAAACCACAAAAGTTGCAGCTGTTTTGTTGACACTCTGAATGCTTCTAAGGAAATACATTTTTTATTAAAAACATGATAATAAAAATTTTTATTCATAATCTTTAAAATAAGAAAATCAGGCAATTCAAGTGTACTTTGAAAGTTTTATCTTAATTCCAAACACTCTTATGAAAACATGACATATCTTTTCTATTACTGCTAAGATATATCTTGTCTTTCTAACAAGCTTTCTAAGTTTATATCTTTGAGACTACACTACAGTCTATAGTCTAGATGTTGGAACCTCAAATAAGCTCCCAGATCTTCTGTTGGACCCTTGATGTAGCAATTGAGCAAGTTTTTTTAAGCTTTTAAGAACTTGTATTTTCTAACAGTTATATAGGATAGACGTCCAAATTAAGACTTTAGCTTAAATCACAAGATTAAATACTTGGGAGTAAATCTAACTAGAAACACGAAAGACCTATTCAAAGAAAATTACAAAACATTACAACAAGAAACAAAAAGAGACCAGGAGAAATGGAAGAATATACCATGATCTTGGACAGAAAGACTCAATATTGTGAAAAAGATAATTCTACCAAAGTTCAATGCCATCTCAATACAAATACCAATTCCATTCTTTAACAAGATGGAAAAGGCAACTCCAATTTCATCTGGAATGGAAAGCGACCACCAATAAGCAGAGCACTTCTGAAGCAGAGAAACAAGGTAGGAGGCATCTCACTCCCTGATTTCAAAACCTACTACACAGCTGTGCTAGTCAAGACAGCATGGCACCGGTACACAGACAGGAACATAGATCAGTGGAATAGAATTGAGAACCCAGAAATCAGGTCATCTACCTATGGTCAACTGCTTTTTTACAAGGAGATGAAATCAGTTAAATGGGGAAATGAAAGCCTCTTTAACAAATGATGTTGGCAAAATTAGAAAACTAGCTGTAGAAAACTCACGCAAGGCTAACACAACACTCAGAAACCAACTCAGTGGATAAAGGTCCTAGGAGTAAAACCATGGACGATAAACTTCCTTAGAGAAAAGTTTGGAAGAACTCTAGAAGTCCTAATCCACAACATAAAGTCTTCCAAGCATCCTGAAAAACCTGCAACCAGGAGAGAATAAAATAGATGAATGGGATCTTCTAAGAATCAAATCCCTGTGCACATCCAAAAACTTTTCCAACAGGGTAAGAAGGAAAGCTGCAGACTGGGAAAAAAATATTTGGTAATGACATACCTGATAAGGGACTTAAATCTAGAATTTATAGAATACTTCAGCACCTCAACAAGATAAAGGTAAACAACCTACTCACAAAATGGGCACAGGATATGAACAGACACTTCACCAAAGAAGACATTCAGATGGCCAACAAGCACATGAAGAAATGTTCAAAATCCCTAGCTCTAAGAGAGTTGCAAAGCAAAACAATTGTGAGATAACATCTCACCCCAGTAACAATAGCGAAGTTCAACAGAGCAGCACACAACAAATGCTGGAACCCTTATTCACTCTTCATTCTTGGTGGAAGTGTAAAATTTGTAACCACTATGGAAGGCAGTATGACACTTTCTCAAAAAGTTAGAAATAGAAATACCATTTGACCCAGCAGTTCTACTTCTGGAAATATACCCCAAAGAGACCATAACTGCCGCCCAGACAGATATATACACACCCATGTTTATTGTGGCTTTGTTCACAATAGCGAAGAGTTGAAAACAACCCAAGTGCCCATCAACAAATGAATGGATAGAGAAGCTGTGGTATATTTACACAGTGGGATACTATGCTGCACTGAAAAACAAGGAACTCATAAAATATTCTACAAATTGGGTGACCCTGGAGGACATAATGCTGAATTAAATAGTCACAAAAGGACAAATACTGCATAATGCCACCATTATAAAACAGGACTGACAAGTGGGTTGGGGGAAAACTATGGAAAGAAGGGATAAATAATGAACACTGCATTTAAATAGATGAGAGAAAGAACTGTCTAAAAGAAAGATATGATTAGGTATTATTTGCATGACAACAATCAAGAATAAGAGGTGCATAGCAAAGTGGACCTGGGGGGCAGGGAGAGAGGAAATTGTGCAAAAATGAAAGAATCTTTTTTTTAATAATTTTAATGAACATTTACAGAGATTTTGGATTTCCATTCATTCATTGCTGCACTTCTCTCCCTGCCCAGCCCTCCCCCCAAAAGAATCTTTTTAAAGAGAAAAATGAACTGAAGAGATTAGGGAGGAAAATGTACAACAGTGAATGAATAGAAATAACAAGTTTTCTGTAAACTTTTTAAAAAATATCAATAATAAAGACCAAGATAAAAAAAAAAGGAATTCGCTTAGATTCCTTTAATTATTGGTAGCAATGAACAGTGGGGGTTCATTGGGATTCCTTAGCATTTTTTTGTCCTCTAATGTGTGCCTGTATCCTATTTTTTAAAAATTATGTATTTTATATTGGTTTGCATATTAATTAATATATCTTGTGTATTATTCATGGACCATGGCAGTGTTAGGTACAGTGAATACCCAGATTTGGTCTCCCTGTTGCCAGGACAAAGAATGGAACTGGGTGGGAGACGATGGAAGGTGGGCTATGAATGAATATCCTAGTTATGTCCTGCTCAGTGGTCAAACCCTATTAGATCATGCAGTTGAGAACCATTTAGAAACCATTTTCTTAGAAAGGTTATGTTTCAGAGGGAGCTTGAGCACTGGTGGCTTTGTGGTAAGGGATTGTGCTGTCAGCACAGAGATACGGGTTCTGATATGCCAGCTGCCCTGCGTGAGAAAGATGGTCAGCCTCCTCCCATGGGCTTACCTCTGAAAACCCACTGGAGGGTCAGTTTTTACTCCATAATACTCAACAGCAGTGCCCCAGAGAGAAAGAGAGAGATTAGAAAAGATACAGCTCAGAGAGACAGTCTAAGACGGATCCACTTGCAGACATGAAGGGAGGGAGGAAGGGAAGGAGGAAGGGAGGGAGGGAAGTAGGTTCTGTGAATCGTGTACTATTTTTACATTTGTTGTTTTTCAGTGCTGTGTTATGTGGATGTACCCACAGTTTTTCTACCCTTTGTTTGTTGACCAGCAGTTAGGCTGCATCCATCTCTTCTTTGTTGTGAATAATACTGCAATAAACATAGATGTGCACACATCTCTGCATCATAGCTGATACTGTGTCAAATGGTATTTCTGTTTCTAAAAGTTTTTTGAGGAAGCACCAGTGGCTGTACCATTTTATATTCTCACTAACAGAGAATAAGAGTTCCAATCTCTCCAAAACCTTGCCAGCATTTATTGTATGTTGAACATCACTGTTGTTGCTAGGGTGAGATGATACCTCTTTTTTGTTTTGGAAAAAAAGCACAATTTTAGTAAGCCCTTGTGACCCAAGTGAACTGAATGACAGCATTTGTTAACACTGGAAAGAAATGTTGAATAAATGGAGTAGGTGTCCCCAGGGCTGATCCTTCTGGTTGTAAGCAGTTTAGACACATATGGCATTGAGCTGGCCTCGCCACTGGGTTGTTCACAATGAACTTCACCTTTTGCTTTCAGAAATGACCGGGGAAGCACGTCCATACCATGGGAAGGAGGCCATGGATCCAAGGCTGGGCCGGGCCAGAGGAGGCGACCCCACACACTACCATGCCGTGAACGTCGCACAGCCAGTGCGCTTCAGCAGTAAGTTGCAGACCTGCCCACCTCCCTTGAGACAGCTGACCCCATCTTGAGTTTTCAAAGTAGAACTGTAATTTCCTGTGTTAGAGAGAGTTGGGCTGTTGTGCCCAGGGGGTGTTGAAGGATGGGCCATATCACTGTTACGTGCAGTGAATACCCAGATTAAGTCCCCATTTGTCGGAACAAGGAATGGAACTGGGTGGGAGACGATGGAAGGTGGCCTATGAATGAATATCCTAGTTATGTCCTGCTCAATGTTAATATTGCTGATGGTCAAACCCTATTAGATGATGCAGTTGAGAACCATTTAGAAACCATTTTCTTAGAAAGGTTATGTTTCAGAGGGAGCTTGAGTTCTGGTGGCTTTGTGGTAAGGGATCGCGCTGTCAGCACAAAGATACGGGTTCTGATATACCAGCTGCCCCATATGAGAAAGATGGTCAGCCTCCTCCCGTGGGCTTACCTCTGAAAACCTGCTGGAGGATCAGCTGACCACACAGGTGGTGGCTTCAGGCTTCAAGGTCTCCTCCCCTGCTGACCAAAGCCACCAGGCTCTGCCAGCAGTTCTGGAAATGAATGGCAGTCTTGTTCATCAGAGCTTCCCTTGGTGATATCTGTGTTGTTCTTTTGTGAATGAGGACACAGGTAACCGCCCACAGGTGCCCAACTCCTGAGCAGCAGAGCCCAGGGTGAGACTGACTGGAATCTGGTGTCCCCACATTGCTGCTTTTCACAACTGCACTGCTCCACACCAACCTTCTGAAACCCTCTGCCTATCTCCTTCTATAGTCAGGAGAAAGGCTTTGTGAGATGATGTGACATGTCCAGTCTTGAGTCCCCAGGCCTCTGGCAGGTGGTGATTTTAGTGGTTAGGTGCTAGTGTCCCCAGGTCCCTGTGTAGAGGATTGATCAGATGGGAGTCCAATTAGATGACTCTGAAGCCTAGGAACTGGGCAGGGGATGAGGCAGAGAGGACAAGCTCCTGCTCACCTTTTTCAGGAGTCATTTTGAGGGTATCCTGGACCCCGCACAACAGGCCCATCTATGCCCCTAGTCCCTGAGCGCTCACGACCCTTCAGACTCAGTCACAGTTTGCATGCCTGTCTCTGGACTTCTCTTTACTTGTTTTTTGGTGGATTTTTTTTAAACACTGACATTGTTTATTCAGTAAGTCACAGCAGTTCAGTACTCACACGGTGTGGAAATATACACACCACTTTCTCAGATATCGGGAAGAAGACTTCAGGAATTTGGCAAGCTATTGGTTATCTTGTGATCGTGAAGAAGTCAGAAATTCTAGCAGTGACGTTTCGTGTTTGTTAGTTTCTTACTGAGTGGATCCTAAAAGGTAATACATACATTACTGCAGCTAAAACCATCCATTTTAGCTTAGAGGATTCCATTTCTTGCATATTTTGTGCTGTTCTTTATGAAGAGAAGTGAGCTAGTCAGTGATTGTAAGACAGAGAGAAAGGGGTTAGGCACTCCCAGCTATTTCTAAAAATCAGCCAGTTAGAAGTGGCACACAGTCTGTTCTTTCAGGGTGACTGTCCAGGACTTGGGATCTGTGACTTGGTGGCGTGGACGACGCTGACCCTCCACAGAGTGGGTGGTCATCTCTCCCACTGCTATGCAGTTGCCTTTGTACTCAGCTCATATCTCATGAGCTGGCTTCCCTGGATGAGCTGGGCCACCTCGTTGGTTGCATGGCATGCAAACAGCAGCAAGTGGGTCCCATCTCTGAAAGGTTTCTTGCTCTTTGAAGTGTCTGTGAAGAACCTGAAATGGAAGCCCAGTGCTACTGCTTGCTCAGCAGCCTCCATCTCTGTCTCCCCTTCCCCCTCCCCTCTCTCTGTCTCCCCCTCCTTCTTTTTCTCAGCATCTCTCTTTCTCTCTCTTCCTCTACTCTCTCTTTCCCTTTCCCTCCTTCCCCCTCCACTTTCTCTTTGTCTCTCTCCCCTCTTCTGTCCTTGTCTTCCCCCCTTCCCTCCCTCATTCTCCTCTCTGTCCCCCTCTCTCTTCTTCTCTGTCCCCTCCCCCGTCATCCTCTCTCTCCCTGTCTCTTCCTTGTCCATTTTCTCCCTCTCTCCCCCTCACCTTCTCTCTCTTCCCCCTTGCGCTCTCTCATCCTCCTACTCTCTTTCTGTCTCCCCTTCATATTCTCTCTCTCCCCCTTTTCTCTCCTTTTCTCTCTTCCCCTCCTCCTTTCTCCCCCTCATTCCTTTCCTCATCCTCTCTCCCGCAATCCTGTTTCTCTCTCTTCCCCTTATCCTCCGTCTCTCCCTCTCTTTCTCCCCTCCTCTCTATCCCTCTCCCTGTCTCTCTCCCTTGCCTTCTCTTCCTCTGTTTTTCTCTTTCCATCCTCTCTTCTCTCTGCCTCTCTTTCTGTCTCTTTTGTTCCCTCTCTTCCTTTCACTCCCCCTCTTTCTTTCACACATACACACTCTCCTTTTCCCCTCCTTCTGTATCTTTCATGCACACATACACACTATCTCTCTCAAAAGAACAAAAACACACTTGTCTTTTAAAAAAAACTCTCCAGTGTAAAGATACATTTAAAACCAGTATTTTTCCCCCCTCACAACTGAGTTTGCTTTTAACTGTGACTCTTCTTTATTGGTCATTTGGAAGAACCCAACATTTCTAGCTCGTGAAACCAGAACCCAAACCCATGGCTCTTGGAGTCTGTGACTCCAAGCAGCCTCCATGGGGCTTCTGAAGCTGCACATCCTTAGGGAGGACACCACCCCATCTGACTCCCATGGACCCCTGACCTCTTGGTCAGTAACCCAGTATATCTTCCATATAATCAGTCATTTATCTCACCTCATGACCCAAAGGGCCAGGTCGATGCAGGGAAAGGCTCCTGACCACTCATCCAGGCCATTGTCAGTGGCCAGAGAACCCAGCTCTCAATTTCTTCATCTGTGAGAGACTGAAGATGGTCACACGATTTCAGTGACCCTTCCAGCTCTGATATATCAAGGTTCTTTTATAGGGCACTACTGGTCAGGAAAGTCAGGGACTAGAATTAGGAACATGGGAAGCAATGAAGGGAGGCTGGGCATGGAGATTGTGGCCAATGGGCAGCAAGGACCAGGCAGCAGGCAAAGCCCTGCCACCCCATCAGCCAGCCGGGCTTCCCCAGCATACCAGTTTACTGCCCCGGAGTTGGTTCAGCAGCTGTTCTCAATTACATGTGAATGAGGATCCTCCACAGAAGCAGAAGGAGCACTGGTAGCACAGGGGTTAAGTGTTAGGCCAGTGATGAAAGCCCACAGTGTACACCACAGGAAAAAGATGTGACAGGCTGTTCCCATAGAGGTTACATAGGAAACCCTCTGGAATGGTTCTGCTGTGTTCTGGAGGGTCATTAGGAGTCAGGGGGAGTGGATTGTGGGTATAAGAATGGCAAGGACCATCAAATATGCTTGCACGTTAGATGGAATCTAAGAAGAACCTGCATAGTTTGTCTAAGTGTCTGGTCTTAGAAGCAGGCGCTTTTCCTGCTATGTCTCAGTTCCCCCCTTTGCCTGGTTTAACTCTTGTCCTTGGGCCACTGGCATAGATGACTTCAAATCATGCTTGAGATCCTAAAGTGGGGACCATCTCCCTCTGCCCTTCATGTTTCCTAGGGAAGTGTCCAACAGGCTGGCATCACTACGAGGGCACGGCCAGCTGCTACAGGGTCTACCTGAGCGGGGAAAACTACTGGGATGCAGCACAGACCTGCCAGCGCGTCAATGGTTCCCTCGCCACCTTCTCTACGGACCAGGAGCTGCGCTTTGTCCTGGCCCAGGAATGGGACCAGCCCGAGCGGAGCTTTGGGTGGAAAGACCAGCGCAAGTGAGTTTCAGGCCACCCAGTACTGAGTGCAGGAGTCCTGGCCTGTGAATGTGTGCCATTCCTAAGTGGGAATGAAGTGGGGTTTGTCCATAAGCTGGAAAAGTTAGCGATGGCTTGTGTCTAACATCAGTTAGTCAAATATATCTTAAAAGGTACACCTTTTATATGTGAAAAGCATCAAAGAAGCACATCCAGATACACCAAAATATCTTAACCCCAATGATGTTGATGTTTTGTACTGTGGAATCAAAATTGACCCATAGCTGACTCTCCAGTGGGTTTTCAGAAGCAGGAAATTGCATGGGAGGAGATGGCACATTATTTACCCACAGAGCAGCTGCTGGATTTGAACAACAGTAGTAGTAATAACGTTTTAATGCGAGTTTTATGGTTGTATGTAATCTGGATGTCGTTGCCCATGACTGCTTACTCATGGTCTCGGACAGTATTCGAGGGTAGCCATTGTCTGAGGGAAGGCCAGCCCTATACTCTGGAAGACCCTGGCAGAGTCTGGTTCTTGTTCCTAGGCTGTGAGGGTCAAGGGCATGGTGCTCACCAGCCCAGCCTCACAGGAGAGTGTTGTTGTTGTCGTCGTCATCTGAATTGCAAGGGCAAGCTTCACAGGAGATGCTGCTAAAAATTGATTGTAACCAGAAACAACAGAAAATACAGCAGAGTGGCAACAACAAAACCTGGCCTGTTAATATGAAGTGATTGAGTTTGCCTGCCATAAAGTTCATCATCTTAGAAGTCTTTTAGTGTATCCATAAAGGTGTATTTACAGGGTTTGATGTTAGTCAAGAGTAAGGTTAGTAAGAGTAAGACTGCTCTAGTGGCCTAGTGGTAAGAAGCTGCACTGGTCTCAGAGACATGTGGTTTAAATTCATCACCTGCTCCACAGGAGGATGGGCAGCTTCCTCCTGTGCAATTTACTGTCTCTGAAAATCCACGTGAGGGTTAGCTCCAGGTTGGTTCTCACTTGATGGCACACAACAAGAAGAGTGAGGGTGGTCGTGCAGCAAGTCCTTTTTTATAAAAACCTTTTCTGACCATGTTAGATGGTGAAGAGATTGATATTGTTAACATCTTTATTTTGCTTGGCTCCTCAATCAACCTCTTGATACCAGCAGCCAGGAAATGAAAAGACAAATTGCATTGGGAAAGTCTGCTGTCACAGACCTCTTCAAAGTACTGAAGAGCAACAGTGTCCGTCAAGAGACTAAGGTGTGCCTGATCCAGGCCATATTCTTTACAGTTATTTACTGTGCATCAGAGAGCTGGACAATGACTAGGGATGATAGCAATAGAGTTGATGCCTTTGAGCTGTGGTGCTGGAAGAGTGTTGAATATACCATGGACTGCTAGAAAAACAAACAGGTTCATCCTAGAGATGGTGAGACCAGGCTGCTCCTTGGAGGCAAGGATTCTGAGGCTTCGTCTGACATACTTTGGGCCATGTTGCAAGGCGGGACCAGTCCTTGGAGAGGGACAGTGCATGAGAGGAAGACCCTCAATGAAATGGATTGATTCAGGGAGCTCTGGTGGTCTAGTGGCAAGAAGCTGCACTGCAATCGCAGAGATATGCGGTTCAAATCCACCAGATGCTCTGCTGGAGAAGGAGGGGCAATCTCCTCCTGTACCAGTCAGATCTGATTTCACGGTTCACACACACAAAATAATAAAATTTAAAAAAGAAAGAAATGGATTGATACAGTGATTAGGGTAATGAAGGGGTGTGTGTCAGAGATGATAAAATCAGTACAGTTTAGAGCAGTTGTACATAGGGTCGCTATGAGTCACAAGTAACTCGACAGCATATAACAACTACATTTTAACTTTTGGAAACATTACTATTTTCAGAGCTTGGCTTATTGCTCAGTGTAACTGTTAAATGCGGGGTTGTTGAGGCCTGTCTGTACCCCTTGCCCCACTGAGGTCTCTCTCTTTCTGCCTCCTGATGCAGGTTGTGGGTTGGCTATCAGTATGTCATCACGAGCCAGAACTACAATCACTCCTTGGAGGGCCGCTGGGAGGTAGCATTCAAAGGTAAGCCTTCCGGTACACAGAAGTATTGACTTAAAATAGGGAGAGTTGTGTTAAAAATTGGCAAGCTTGTGCTGTTGGGGGTCTTCCATCCTTTATCCCACCATACTGATGCTTTCGGCCCTGTGGTTGGTGCAGGACC
This sequence comes from Elephantulus edwardii, assembly GCF_000299155.1. Taxonomy (NCBI): domain Eukaryota; kingdom Metazoa; phylum Chordata; class Mammalia; order Macroscelidea; family Macroscelididae; genus Elephantulus; species Elephantulus edwardii. Next base: position 762,870 of record NW_006400174.1, read on the forward strand.
ATAGAGAACAGTGGACTGGAGGTCCTTGAAGGCCTGCCTGTATAGTAGAGACTCTCGTGTAGGGTTGAACTCTGGTGAAAGGAGAGGTGCGTGAGCTCACGACTCAGGCCTGCTGACAGGAGGTATATGGGGATGGTTGGAGGCCTGCATTATTGAAGATCCAAATCTGGTAACAGGAGGTGCATGGGGACGAGTGCAGGACAGGATATGGCTAGAAGCCTGCATTATTCAGGCCTGATGATAGGAGGAGTGCATGAGGACGGGGTGCAACTGGAGACTCCCATTACTAGATAACCTGGGCATGGTGACAGGAGGTGTGTAGGAACTCAGGCCTGGTGACAGAGGAGGTTACAGAGTGTAGCTGGAGGTCTAAATTACTAAAAATCTGGGCCTGGTAACAGGAAGGGTGCATGGGAATGGGGTTTGTCTGGCAGAGGTCCTCTTCCAGGTCCCACCCACGGTGAGGCCATTTCTAGGTCTATATTGCTTCTCAAATGGATCAGATTTCTAGCCTGTGCCTCCTGCTTTTGTTAAAAAGACTCTGATGGAGGAGGGGGCTAAGTGTGGACCTGCAAAGTTCTACTGACACAGATGAAAGAGGGAAGAGCAAGTTTTCTGAGACCAAAGTTTGGAATTATAAATGTGAAGGAAGCCATCAGGTGGAGA
>NW_006400174.1:763645-764400 GCF_000299155.1 Elephantulus edwardii
ATGCCAGAGTCTTGAAAGCTCCTAGAAACCAGGTGTTCTTAGGGCTGCACATGTGTGGTGATTCCATGAAAGTATTAGCGGAGAGCAAGCTAACCTTTAGAGAGAGACTGACTGCCCTTTGCTGTATCAGGTTATTTTAAAGATTTTATTCCTTTTTTGTGTGTATGACAAATCAGATCTGACTGGAGGAGGAGTACAGGAGGAGATTGCTCCTCCTTTTCCAGCAGAGTATCTGGTGGATTCAAACTGCATACTTCTGGGATTGCAGTGTAGCTTCTTGCCACTAGGCCACCAGAACTCCCTGCTGTATCAGTTTTGGTGTTTGTGACTAATGGCTGCTATGTGATTCTGGGCTTGTACCTCATTAGATGGTCTTGTGGATTATGGTGTCTGAACTACATATTGAAAAATTGAGAAGAGGCTTGAAAAGATGCTGGTGCTGGTGGTAGTGGGCTGTCGAGTCGCTTGCGACTCATAGCGACCCTCTCTGTACAACAGGCCTAAATTCTGCTCTGTTCTGTGCCAATTGCACTGTTTCCGATACACCAACCCTGATTACCCCAGTCACTGAGTCAATCCACCTCACAGAGTGTCCTCCCCTTCTGCGCTGTCCCTCCACCCTCTCAAGTATGATGTCCCTCTCTAAGGACCTGTCTCTCCTTACAACATGTCCAAAGTATGTCAGACAGAGCCCCAGAATTCTTGCCTCCAATGAGCAGACCAGTTTAACTCTCTCCAGGATGAATCTGTTTGTT
>NW_006400174.1:765005-773864 GCF_000299155.1 Elephantulus edwardii
ACTATGCCAGTGCAGCAGACTGACAGACAAATGCTGCACCAGCGGGAGCAAATCATAACACTCAAATGTAGACACATGTTAGATAGTAAGTAATTGGCAACATGTAAATCATTCTACAATATCCAAATGAATAGATAGGTGTTTACCTCCAGAAGCAAATTGTTAGGATAACCAGGCATACAAATATCATGGTACAGGATACCCTTTTCAGACCATAGCAAAGGACCATGGTAGGCTGGGTTCTTGAATAGCGATCTTGGCACAGACAGTGGGATAGAACATTTGAGCAGATGCTATTAAAGTTTTTGTCAATTGTGATGGTGGTATAATGACTATAAACGGATATCATGAACTTTTGGAAAAGCACACCTGTACTTGGGAACACACTTCCTACTGTAGAAAGGTGTTTTCACAGAAGAGCTGTGTTAATTGGCAATTGAGTTGACTGAGTAATTGAGGGTTGGCTGGACATAGTCTGTGAACAAGGCATCTCCTTGTAACTGATACATGTTGTTAGTGGAGTACCATCCAGTTGGAATCAACTCATAGCTGACCCTCCAGCAGGGTTTCAGAGGCAGTAAATCACATGGAGGAGATTATCTATCTTTCTCCCTTAGAACACCTAGTGGATTCGAAGATACCTTTGGGTTGACAGTGCAGCTCCTTACCACGAGACCACCAGAACTAAAAATACCTGACATGCAGAGTTTTCTAGGCTGCCTAGTTGAGAGAGAGAGAGATAGTAAGAGTTGGTGTGATAGAGAAGCAGAACCAAGTGGTCTTGAAGCTGCTAACTACACTGGCTATAAATGAGACCGGCATAGAGGCCAGTGACAAAGTGGCTTTATAGAAGAGAAACCTGGTAAAGGAGAAGCTGAGCAAGCTGCACGCTGACTGAGAGTTGAGCCCAGTTAGTGACAGGCCTGAAGGCAGGGAGGAGCTGAGAATGCTGAGCAAGTGGCTGTGCACACAGACCAGGAGCTAACCAGCTCACAGCATAGAGGCTTGATGGCAGAGTGCTGCTGCTGGGACTCAGCAAAGCCAGCGGAGGAGGCTGCAGCCGGACCAGTTAGCAGCAGCCAGCCAGCAGCAACAAAGTGGATAGCAGAGAGTAGCTGGAAACCGTCCTGCTTAGGCACTGTTGTCACTGAAGCGAAGAATATGCTCCACATGGCAGAGATCAGACCTTCCCTATGGGCCTCCTGACCCAATTCTGAGGAGTTCCTGTTACTTCAGAGTGTGAGTTCTCTGTGGCTGTTGCAACAGATATACACTTCTGGAGGATCAGCGTCTTTTAGAAAAAACAGAAGCAGGAAAGTGAATCTGAGAGCTAGACAGTGAATAAGGGTAACAGAATTGATGCCTCTGATCTGTGGCGTTAGAGAAGAATACTGGATATCCCATGAACTCACAAACAGTTATATGTCTTGGAGAAGGTGCAGCCAGAGTGCAGTTTGGATGCTATGAAGATTAAATGTACTTTGGGCATGTTGCTAGGAGGAGAACATCATGCTTAAAAAAGGGGAGGGAAAGGAACTCAGGTGGCCTAGTGGCAAGAAGCTGCGCTGCAATCCCTAAGGTGAGCGGTTTGAATCCACTAGATGCTCCGCTGGAGGAGGGGCAATCTCCTGTACCAGTCGGATCTGATTTGACGGTACACAACAAGAGTGGTGGGAGAAAACCCTAAATAAATCCCTAAACAACATTAAAAAAAAAAGTGGAGGGATGGCAAAAGGAAAGGAAGACCCTCAACCAAGTGGATTGGCTCAGTGACTGCTGCGATGGGCTCAAGTATTTCAGAGATTGTGGGGATGGCATAGGACAGCACTGGGTTCAGAGTTGTTGTAGCACTGGAGTCAGGGGTATAGAAGATGGCGAGTGGGCTCACGATAGGGCAAGGTTCAGAGCAGTTGTTCACAGGGTCTCTATGAGTCGTACTTGCCTCGATGGCACTTAACAACAACACTGCCACATAGAAACTAGCTTTGTGCTGACCTTGATCCTTGTACCTCATGTTTAGACCATTTATCATGTTTTGTAACAAGAGGTATGAGAGATGATGCCAGAATATAAACCACCTTCAAAGGTGCAGGGCTTGGGAGAGGGTTGTCTCCTCTTCTCTATTTTTTTTATCTTTTGGAAAATTTCCATAGTAAAGTCACTGTTTAAACAGTAGGTTGAAGAGAATACTGACACGCAGGCAGCTTCGACCCTGCCTCTCACTGGCAGATGGAGCTTCGTTCAGGGCCCGGATGAGTCCTGGAGAAGCTGCCCCAAAAGAATTATCATAGACAGTGTGAAAGACATGTAAAGCGTCCATCACTAGTGATGAGTACTGTCTTATGAAAACATTATACCTGGAAAAATGAGCTAGGATAAGGTCAAGGGGTAATACAGTAAGATATTTTAAAATGTGAATCTCATGTGCACCTTGTCCAATTTTTTTCCTTTTTTGTGTGTCTTTTACGTATGTGTTGTGTTGAAGCAGTTGTGCTGTCAAGTCAACTATGGCTTGTATCAATCCTGTGAACATCTGCTCTAAACCCTGCCCTATCCTGAGCCTACCTTGTCATCTCCGACACACTGGAAACATTGCCACAGTCACTGTGTCATTCTGTCTCGTTCAGAGTCTTCCTCTCCTGCACTGACCCTCCACCTTTCCACGCATATGTTCTTCTCCAAGAACTAGTCCCTCCTGGCCATGTGCCCAAAGTATGTCAGACGGAGCTTCAAATTCCTTGCCTCCAAGGAGCAGCTTGGTTTCACCCTCTCTAAGACCAACCTGATTATTTTCTGGGAAGTTCATGGTTTGCTCAATACTCTTCTCCAGCACCACAACTCAAAGGCATTGATTGTTCTTCTGTTGTTGTTGTTGTTGTTGTTGTTATTATTATTATTAATTGTCCAGCTTTCAGACACATAGCAAACAATTAAGACCATGGCCTGGATCAGGTGCACCTTAGTCTCTAGGCTCACATAGTTGCTCTTTAGCGTTTAGGACTGGTCTGTGACAGCAGATTTTTCCAGCACAACTCGTCTTTTGATTTCCTGACTGCTAGTGCCAAGTGTGGATCTGAGCACGATGACATTGTTAAGAACCTCAGTTGTTATCATGATGCTGCCTTTTGGCCTAGTAGTAAGGATTTTTGTTTCCTTAATATTGAACTACAATCCATATTGATCTTCTACAGCCATCACTTCAGGTGATGGCTCATTTATAGCAAGCAAGGTTATGTCATCTGCATAAGTGCATGTTGTTGATGAATCTTCCTCTGATCTTGATGCCACGTTTTTCTTCGTAGAGTCCAACAGGCATAATATGTCCAAATGTATGTATGTGCAGTACTTGCATCCAGGCTCTTACCAGCAGCGAGCTCAATTCTTGGCAGGTTTCTGAGGACTCTCAGGGAGGTGTCTCACCAGGTCTCCTTCATGAAAGAAGGTTCACATCTGTATGGAACCCATCCCAGGCTGAGAACCTGAGGCTTGAGAGCACAGAACTCAACGCCAGAGACCTCAGAAAACTCAGGCTTGTCATTTCTCAAAGAGTTTGTAAAGTTTGGAACAGCAGATCTTCTGTGTGTCTGGAGAAGATTGTTCTGGTTTCTCACATGCTTTCAAGGGCCCTACTCAAGATCAGGACTATTTGTTTTGTCTCTGTTGGTTAGTATTACGTGTCTGTTTGATAGTTAGGATTCTCAGTGGTTTAGAACACATTTATCTGTTTCCTTTTCCATTATATGTCTTTGAGATAATCAGCCAGTCCCTCACAGGAGGACTTCCCCCAGGAGTGTACCCTGCAAGACATGTGTACAGTTTGGCCCAGTGCAGTAGCTCACTTAATGTCTCCTCAAACTCATCATCTTTGTTTGGGAATATGAGGCAGCCTTCTGCCTTCTAACCTGCCAATTTTGGGTTCATCAGCTCTTAAAACCACACGTGTCAAGTTGTTGTTGTTGTTGATCGCCTTCAAGTCAAGTGCACGACTTATAGCACCCCTATGAACAAAAGGCCGGAAGCCCCTCTACAACTATTGACATTTATCCAAGTTCATAGAGTTTCTGGAGGCATGTTATTTAGGAAGTGGATGCCACTTGTGCTTCCAAACCTGTCATAGTATGTTACTGTTTTTATGTGCCATTGAGTCATCCATGATGTATAGCGATCCTATGTATAGCAGCTCTGAACCTTTCCCTGTCCTGAGCCAGTCTCACTAACTTCAACACACCAGCCCCCATCGCCCCAGTTACTATATCAGTCCATCTCACCTAGGACCTTCCTCTCCTTCGCTGCCCATGCACCCTTCTGAGCATGATGTCCTTCTCCAAGGACCTCTCTCTTGGCCACATGCCCAAAGTATGTGAGGCAGAGCTTCAAAATTTTACCCTCCAAGAAGAGCCTTGGTTTCACCCTCTCCAAGACAGACCTATTTGTTTTCTTAGCAGTCCATGGTATGTTCAAGACTCTTCTCCAACACCACAACTTGAAGGCATCATTCTTCTTCTGTCATCCTTAGTCATTGTCCAACTCTAAAGCGTCACACGTAATTGAGAAGACCATGGCCTGGATTAGGCACACCTTTGTATCTAGACCAACGTTGTTGCTAGACCAACGTTGTTGCTCTTCAGCACTCTGGAGAGGTCCATGACAGCAGATTTTCCCAGTGCACTTTGTCTTTTGATTTCCTGACTGCTGGTGTTAAGAGTGTTGATTGTAGATCCGAGTAAGCTGTAATTGTTAACAACCTCGGTCTCTTCTCCATCTAATACGGTGCTGCCAATTGGCCCAGTGGTGATAATCTTTGTCTTCATGTTGAGCTTCAATCCATATTGAAAACTATAATCCTTGATCTTTTGCAGTGAGCACTTCAGGTCCTCCTCAGAGTAAGGAAGCAAGGTTGTGTCATCTGCATATTTTAGGTTGTTAATGAGTCTTCCTACAATCCTGATACCACACTCCTAAAAAAAGGGAGGGGTGGCCTCCACACTGACCCCTGACTTCCTAAATCCTGGATCTGAGACTTTGCAGCTTTCACAACTGGAGGAACCATTTCTGTAAATTAAACCTATTTCACTCTCAAAAAATACTAAGAGGTACATAGACATTTCAGTGAGTTTGCCTAGCTAGAGAATCTCGCCTAAGACAGTGTCACTTCATGGGTCTGGCTATTCCTGTTTGATTATTTGTTTTAAGATATAAAGGAGCAGATACATTGTGTATGTTATTTGTACCTGGTATGTAGCATGCTTATTTAAGCTGCGTTCAGTATACTGTCGCTCTGTGCGCGCCTTGTGTTAGCATGTGCTCCTCTAGGGGCACCCTTGTGGCAGTCTCCTGGGATCTGGAAGTGCTTTACTGAGGATGAGGCCCCTGCCTTAACCAGTGACATATGCATACGGGGCCAGGATCCAGCCCTTGGCCAGCAAGGGGGATGAGGGGTGGGAAGGGTCAGGCTAGGCTGGTCCAGCAGCTGCCAAAAGTACAGTCGAGAAGCCCTGCCTCTAAGAGAAGGGACAATCCAGGGGTGTGGGTCTGCAGGAGTTAGGGAGATGTCCCTGGAATAGTAACCAGGTTGTGTTGTCAACATAATGCAGGTTGTTGAAGAGACTTTCTCCGGTCCTGATACCACATTCTTCATGAAGTCCAATATGCATGATCTTGCCTCCAGTAGTGGGGTGTTCAGAGCACTTAGGTGGTCCTCTTAGGGGTTTTTCAGAAATGGGGTGTGATGTGACCACTGAATGGTGCTTGGAGCCCGAGTTAGGTCCTGCTCGGGAGATTGATGGCCTGCCAGAAGTGAGATGCATGGAAAATTGGCTTAAGAAGGTGAGTGAGGGGTCACTGCCTCAGATATGGGAGGAGCTGCTTCACGGGGTATGCAGAAAAGGATAGGTTGCACAGTAAATGCCCTCATATATCCACCCACCTGTGGAGCTCAAGGGCGTCCTGTGGCTGGAATGAGTTTGTAAGGGCTGGGCACAGGGGAAGCCCAGGCAGAGATGTGCCTAGGAGGCTTGGCGCCACTGCTCTGTGCAGAGACCGACATGTGCGTCTAGGGACCGTTTGCTATTCCTCACTGGCGGAGGGCCACATCCCATTAACGAGTACATGGAGAGTTTACAGGTAAGTGTCTGTCATTGGACAGTGTTTCTAGCTAGGGGACTTATTTATTAAGGAGAAGAGGACATGGGAGGCTGGGCAGTATAGCAGGCATTGACCCCCAAGAGAAATCTGTGGGGAGACACAGTGGTCTTCACCATGTGAAGACCAAGGAGTCCTCCTCGACTCTTCTCAGGCTCACACCTTTTCAGGTTCAGCCAGAATCTGTCCTCAGCTGACAGTCACTACTGTCATCCAGAATGGCCTGATCATCATTCACCGAAGTTATAAAGTTGCACTACCCTTGTTCCCTATTCCTGCTCACCTTCATGTCCAGCAGTAACCTCCAGGTCCCAGAGACATGGCACACCAGAGGCTTCTAGACTCCAGCCCTTCAGCACACCCCACTCCTGAACTTGTAGCTCCCCTGCTTGGAAAGCAGGCGAATGAATGGGTGGGTAAGGCCTGCAGGGTGTCCCAGGGACCCACTGCTTCCCTAGAGGGTCACTCCAGCTGGACAGATACTGGAGCCAGATTGGCTGCCTCGATCTCTGTCCCTCTGATGGGGGCAGGAAGGTCCACTATTGAGTAGAGGTGTTCTGTCACAAGGGAGCATTTCCTCATCTTCGGTCTCAGTTTGTTTTATAACGGTGAGCTCATACTTTGTATCCAATGTGCTATAATTGGTAACTTTATTATCTGTGTGTTGCTCAAGCTGTGGACATCATCATCTGATCACAGTTCAGCACCTTGTTTTGCTGTACATAGCACTTACTGTGCAGTTTTTTTGCCTGTTGTTGAATGTATATAGGCTTTTGCATGTGTGCCTAGGCGTAGGGTGACATAGTTCTTAGTTCCCAGGGTCATTTAGGGAAGTAGTAAACAATACTAAAATACCTGTTAATGACTCATCTTTACTTAGTTGTTATGTGCAATGCTTTATGTTCTGTGACCTCTGGCATTATTTGTGTCGTGACATCATGTTGTAATGCCTGGCCTCCACCTTTACTTGCAGGTTCCTCGGAAGTGTTTCTGCCTCCGAACCCCATCTTTAACTCTGCCATGTCTGAGAATGAAAACGTGTTCTGCGCTCAGCTCCAGTGCTTCCACTTCCCCACTCTCCGACATCATGATTTGCACAGCTGGCATGCTGAGAACTGCTACGAAAAGTCCTCGTTTCTCTGTAAAAGAAGTAAGCCTCCTTTGGCGTAGCTAGTGAGGAGAGAGGGAGACCGCTCATGGATGTGCCTTCTGCATTTCTGGGCTTGGTGTCAGCCCTCCATGAATGTTGATGTTCTGGTGCTCTGAGCAGAGTTGTCATACTCTGTGGCTAACTTGTTGTTTTGGTAACTCTCTGAGGTGCTGTGGAGAGGAATGGAAAGAACCTGGGTGGGATGTCCTCCCTGGGCCGTAGTCTAGCTGAGGGACCATGGTCTGGCTGAGTGACCTCGGAGCACAGATTGATCCCTCTGAGCCCTCATCACTCTTCCATGGAGAAATAAAGACTCGACTCTACCTGCCACTCAGTGATGCCAGGAGACTGAAGGGCAGGCCAAGGCTTTGATGTCTCTGGGGTATCTGATTTCATTGGTCAGCACCTCTCCACTCCTCCCTTCCCTCTTCCTTTTGTCTCTAAGTTGAGTTGCCTTTTCCTCCTCATTTGGTCATGCTGTGGTTCATTCTCCTCACTTTGCCGCCTCACTCTCCATCCGTACCTGTCTTTTTGGCTCCCTGACTTTAAGTCAGCACCTCTGGGTTACAGAATTCCAAACCTCTGTGTTCTTTGAGGACCACTTGTGGGGACGGACAGCTCCGTAGTGCTGACCAGGCGTGGACATTCTCACCCCTGACCTGCCCTCATCTGCGCTGAGTTAGGATGGCAGTTCCCAACATATTCACATATGCATTGTGAGGTTGGGGTTTGAATTCAGCCCATGATCGACACCATTTAATTCAATAAAGTATTTCTTTTCCCGCTGACCTGTCATTTATCAAATACTCAAACACATTAGAGCCTATTTCTGGATTCTGATTCTATTCCTTCGCTGTTTGTCAATCCTCTGTCAATACTGCACATACAGTGAAAAAGCCAAATTCAATCTCATTTATCTCGAATTGGAGTCATATTATAGCTGAATTTTAAATAGCACAGAGGAGATTGCCCATCTTTCTCTGGTGGAATTGTTAGTGGATTCAAATTGGCTGTCTTTAGCTAATAAATTATTTTTCAATTAAATAATTTTAAAAAATAAATAATAACTTTTTAAAGCTTTGTGATAAATTCTGATAGCTTCTTTGTGGCTTTCCCTACCTTGTTCTTGAATGTTGCCATAGCTATTCATGGCCCTTTTGTGCATAAAGTATAGAATCAGTTTTCTGAATTCACTTGTTCTTTTTGCTTCACTTAGATTTTTTTTTTGTTTCATTTTGTTTCTTTTTTCCTTTTGACTCTTTAACATTTCTTTCTTTCTTTTTTTTTTCCAGTGTTGATAATAAATGTTGTATGCCATTGAGTTGGAACCAACCCATAGCTGACCCTCCAGAGGGTTTTCAGAGGCGGTAAATCACATGGGAGTTGATCGCCCATCTTTCTCCCACAGAGCAGCTGGTGAATTTGAACTGTGTACCTTGCATTGCCAGAGCAGTTCCTTACTACTAAGCCACCAGAGTCCCCTAGCATCAAAGGCTCTACGGAGGTTATTATCTTTCTAACTTAAAAAGGACTGCTTTCAGTGTTTTTGCGTTAATAGTGATAATAAT
>NW_006400174.1:774049-780368 GCF_000299155.1 Elephantulus edwardii
TCTTTGAAAAGTTAAAAAAAAAATAAAAATTCTTTCTTTGTTATACAGTGCCCCCTCACTCCCCATTCCACTCCACTATGCAGCTTTCATTCTGGATTCTTGTCATAACAGTAATACCTAATCATATATTCCTCCTAAACAGTTCTGGCCCTTATCTGTTTCAATGCAGTATGCATTATTTATCCCTTCTTAGTTTTCCCCCCAACACAGATGTCAGTCCTGTTTTACAACAGTGGCACTAAGCTTTGAAAAGATTAACTCTTATTGAGGTTAAGGAAATAACTATTCCTAGATTGCTAGGAATATTTTTTTTAAATTAATTTCAATGAACATCTACAGAGATTTTGGAGTTCCATTCATTCATTGGTGCACTTTTCTCCCCACCCACTCACCCCCACCCCCAGCCCCAGTTCGCTCCTCTCCTTGAAAAGCGAAAGAAAAACTCCTTCATTGGTACACAATCCTCCCACCCCCACCCCGCACATCCCCACTCCCACCCCAAGTATACTCCACTCTGCAACCCTCATTCCGGGCTCTTATGATAATCATAATGCCCTAAAATATTAGGAATATTTTTTAACTACTTTGGATTGTTAAAATTTTTCATAACAGCCTGTATACTAGTTTCAAACATAACCACTTGTCTATTTCTGTGATATTACATTCGAAGAATATAACCCCTCTCTTCCTGCTTTGCAAAATTGTTTTTCCCATTAACATCAGCTCACTGCTGCCCTTTTTTACCCAGATTGCCCATACTTTGTATTTTGCCATATTTGCTTCGTCATTCCGTCTTGCTTTGTATTCTTTTCCACACCTCTTAGAGTAACTTGGAGATGTGGCTCTCGAACTCTAAACACTTCTGTGCCTGCTTCCTGAGAGTAAGGAAATGCCCCACACTCCAGCCTGTGCATGGGCATGCTGGCTGCTGATGAGCTTTTCTGGGATCTTGCCTTATTTGTTGGTGGATCTAGGAATAAAGATGGGCAATCTCCCTGAAATATTTGCAGCCTCAGAAACCTCATAGGAGGGCCATTTAAGGAGAGATATCCATATCCTTTCCTAATTCTTTTTATATGTAATTGTTTGTCTTTTTGTTGTTGAGCTTTAAGAGTTCTTTTTTACAGGTAGTAAATTCTTAGCAGTTGTAAAACTGCTACCAGTGAGTGACTTCTAACTCATGGCAACTTTATAGGACCCATTAGTGTTTCCAAGGCTATAATGTTTTCACAAGCAACTGATGGGTTCAGATTATTAATCTTTCCCGTCAGCCAAACATTTTAACTACTGTACCACCAGGGCTCCTTATTTCAGTTGTTGTCATTGTTGTTAGGTGCTGTCAAATTGAGTACATCTCATGGCAACCCTGTGAACAGATCTTAAACCTGTCTTATCCTGTACTATCTTCATCATCTCTAACATGCTTGAGCCAATTGCCTCAGTCACTGTGTCATCCATTTAGTTGAAAGTCATCTTCTCTTTTACTGACTCTCCATCTTTCCAAGCATGATGTCCCTTTCCAAGCGATAGCCTCTCTAAGGAACATGCCCAAAGTACTAGACAGAGCTTTGCCATCTTTGTCTCTACAGAGCATTCTGGTTGAACTTTCTGTAAGGCGTACCTGGTTTTGTAGCAGTTGATTCAGTACTTCTTTCCAGCACCACAACTCAAAGGCTTCAATTTGTCTTCTGTCATCCGTAATCATTGTTCAACTCTCAGATGTATAATGATTGAAATGACTGTGGCCTGAGTCTTTAAACTGGCATCATTGCTCCTTAGTACTTTGGCAGTGTCCTTGACAGCAGACTTTCCCAATGCTGTAAGTTTTTAAAATTTCTTTAGTGCTGCTCTCAAGGATGTTGATTGTGGGTCTAAATAAAGTGAAATCATTGACAATTTCAGTAATTTTTCCATCTAGCATGAGGTTGCCTATTGGCCAAGTGGTAAGGAATTTTCTTCTTGATGTTGAGCTGTAATCCATAACTCTTGCAGACTTTGCTGCGGCCAGGACACCTGTGAAAAAGCCTCTGGCGAAGGTGATAAAAAAAAGCAGCAGTTTGTGAAGTTCACCCTTGGCTGTTCCTAATCCGATAGAAGATAGAATCATAGATACTGCCAGTTTTGAGCAGTTTCTTCAAGAAAGAATTGAGGTTAATGGGAAAGCTGGTAATATTAGTGAAGGGGTTGTAACCCTTGAAAGAAGCAAGAGCAAGATAACTGTCACCTCTGACGGGCCTTTTTCCAAAAAATTAGTTGAAAGAGCTCACAAAAAATATTTGAAGAATAATCTATGTGATTGGTTGTGAGTAGTTCCTAACAGCAAAGAAAGTTATGAATTATGTGGCTTCCAAATTAACCAGGATGAAAAAGAGGAGGATTAAAACTCATTTATCTTGAATATTTTGTATAAGCCTTTGAATAAAAAAACGTGTAGTCTTTGATCTTCATTGAAATAAGGCCTTCAAGTCCTCCTTACTTTCAGCAAAGTTGTGTCATGTGCATAATGTAGGTTGTGGATATATCTTCTTCTGATCTTGATGCCACATTCTTTTACATAAAATCCAGTTTCTCAAATAATTCATTTTAGGGTTCAGATTGAATATGCATGGAGAAAGGGTATCGTCTTGAGGTACATCTTTTGATTTTCACTATGCAATGTTCTCTTGCTCTGTTTGGACATCAGCTTCTTGGTCTAAGTATTGGTTTTGTTTAAGCAAAACGAAGTCCTCTGGGATTCTCATTCTCCTCAGTGCTAGCCTTAGTGTTATGATCCTCACAATCAAGTGCATTTGCATAGTAAATAAAGCACAAATGGACTTTCTGCTGGTATTCTCTGCTTTGAGCCAATGTCCATCTGACATCAGCAGTAATGTGCCTGGTGCCGTGGCTTCTTTTAAATCCAGCTTGAATTTGGGCAGTTCCCTCTTGATGTACCATTGGCATTTTTGGAAAATCTTTAGCAGTACTTCACTTGCATGTGATATTAATGATGATACTGTTTGATAATTTCCACATTGTTTTGGATCACCTTTCTTGGGAATAGTGAGTTGTGTTGGATGACATCAGGGATATAATCCATGAAGAGAGCAAAAGGTCATTACACTACAAAGACAGGAGGAGAAAAAATAGACCAAAACAGATATCAGAAGAGATTCTGGGAATTTCACTAGAGCTTTGAGAAGCCAATACAAAGAGAAGAAATGCAGAAGTAGAAGAGAAGAACAGAAGATTTCAAAGGGCAGCTTGAAAAGATAAACTATAATTGAATGCAGAGAGCTAGAATTGAAGTATATAAAAAAGAACTCAAGTGGCATTTCTGATGCTGAAAGAACTGAAAAAATCAAGCCTCAAATTGCAGCACCGAGAGATATTATGGGGATAATGTTGAATGATCTAGGAAGCATCAAAAGAGGATGGAAGAAGTACACAGAGTCACTGTAAGGGTGATATAGAACCATTTCAGGCACCTTTTTAGCATATGATCAAGAGCTATTGGTGATGAAGGAAGACGTTGAAGCTGCACTGAAAGCATTGGCAAAAAAGTAAGGCCCCAGAAGTTGATGGTCTACCAGTTGATATGTTTCAGCTAAGAGACAGGCAGCCCTGATATGCTTACCAGGATATGCTTACCAGTCTGTGCTGTGAAATTTGGAGGACAGCTGCTTGGCCACCTGAGTGGCAGACGTCCATATTTGTTCCTATTCCCAAGAGACGGAATTCATCAGAATGTGGATTGTTCAGTTACATTGTTTGTAAATATTTTCTCCCAAACTCAGTGTCATTAATTATATTCAAAAAAGTTCCCATCCTTCACTATTATCTCCTCCCTCGGTTCCTTCTCATTAACAGACTTCCTTAACATTGTTTTAAGTGCTTAAATCTTAAGTTTTATTTATTTAGGAAATTCATTTATGTGCAATAGCTCATTCTCTGATGATATTAGAGAAGTGAGGTGTTACTGCAGCATTTCAACATGTTGTTTACCATCTGTGGGTTTATTTTTTAATTGTGATTTTTCAAATCTAAATGTAAAATTGTTTTCACAGAGAGATACCATTCTTAGTTATAATGATTAATTTGATAGCTTTAATTTATCCTGATTGTGGTTTTATCAGAATTAGTCAAGAATAAATTCTATTCTCAGTATTTTCCCATTTTACAGATGAATCAAGTTAGGAAGATGTGTACAGCCAATGCACGCACATAAAACGTAACACCTGCAGTGGTGTGTTGGTTCTCACTGGCTCATGAAAGTCCATTCTGCATGTATTACCCTACTCTCCTCTGAGCTATCATACTGGGAGCTTGAAATTGGCCACTGTAAGAATATATTTACACCTAAAACATCTTCAAATGTTATACCAGGCCTTCTTACTACTTTTCTCATTGTTTTGTGAGCCATTTTAACAGCATGCCATTGCATGAAAATCAGTGTAATTCTTCTGTTGTTATCAAGGCAACCATGACTCAGACCTTAGGAACAATGTATCAAACTTTGCCCTGTCTTGCATCATTCTCATGCAGAATCTCATGCTCCAGCCCATTGTTGCAGTCACTGTACCAGTCTTGAAGATCTTTTTATCTTTTGCTGGCTCTCTACTTTCCCTTACATCATGTCTTTTTCCAGGGACTGGCTCATTGCAAAGATATGCCCAGAGTGTGTGAGACAAATTTTCATCATCTTTTCCTCAAAGGAGTATGTTGCACATTTTCCAAAGTTGATATGTTTGTTCTTCTGGCAGTCCTTAATGTATTCAGTACTCTGTGGCAGTATCACAACTGAGAGGCATCATTTATTTTTCTGCCTTTATCAGTGTCCAAATTTCATGTGCAACTGAAAGCACTTTTGCTTGGGTCAAGTACACCTTAGTTGTTTTTTGGTTTTGGTTTCTTTTTTTTTTTTTTTTTTTTTTTAAATTTTATTTTAGTGTGTGTGTACACACACCTTAGTTTTTAAACTGACATTTTTGCTCTTTAATACTTTAAAGAACTCCATGCAATATATTTTTTGATTTCTTGACTCAAACTTAACCTCTTTTGTGTGTCCAGCAGTGTCTTTATTTCTGCATCAAATTTGAAGGATGATTTTGTCAGGTATGGAATTCTTAGTTGATGGTGGTTTTCTTTTTCCCTCCCCTTCAGGATTCTTGATATGTCTTCATACTGTCTTCTCTTCTGGGTTTTTAGTGAGATAGCAGTTACTAATCTGATCAGGGATCCATTTCATGGGAAGAGTGCTCATTTCCTGCTGGTTTTAAGATTTATTTTTTTTTTCTTTTCCATTTTATGATGACTTATACCTTGTACAGGTGTTACACCCTTGAGTTTATTCTGCTTGGAGTTGATAGGCGTCACAGAGACATTTTTCAGCCATAATGATAATTATTCTGTTTCTTTCTCTCTTCTTCTGGAGCACCCATAATATGTTTGTGGCGTTTTTTAAAACCACTCTAGTAGCTTTTACATTTCAGGTAATATACTTCTCATTGTCAGAATTTGTACTTGGTTCATTTTTTAGGATTTCTATCTTCATTAGTATGACTAAGTCCATTTTTAATTTTCATAAATAATTATTATTTCTAGATCATTCTCTGTATTTCTTATAAAAGAAATTCCTTGTCATTTCCTTCTCCTCTTCTTGTTATGTGCCATCAAGAGGACTACAACCCATAGCGACCCTATATAAAAACTGAACCCTGCTGTGTCTTGAGCCAGTCTCACTGTCCAACAGACCTGCCCCCAGTGCCATAGTTACTTTGTCAGTCCATCTCATTTAGGGTCTTCCTCTCCTGCACTGTCCCTCCACCCTGCCAGCATTATGTCCTATTTCCAAGGACTAGTCCTTCTTGGCATCATGCCCAAAGTAAAATGAGACAGAGTTTAAAAATCCATTCCTCTAAGGAGCAGCTTGGTTTCACCCTCTCAGGGACAGACCTTTTAGTTCTCTTGGCAGTCCATGTTATGTTCAGTGCTCTTCTTCTGCACCACAACTCAAAGGCTTCGATTCTTTTTCTGTCACTCTTAGTTATTGTCCAGTTCTCTGATGTATAACAAATTATTACAAAGATAAAGTGCAGCTTGGATAATGTTGTTCTTGTTGTTATGTGCCGTCGACTCGTTTCCGACTTACAGCGACCCTATGCACAACAGCCCTAAACCCTGCTCTATCCTGCGCCAACCGCACCGCCTCTGACACACCCATCCCGATTACCCCAGTCACCCTATCAATCCATCTCATAGAGGGTCTTCCCCTCCTGTGCTGTCCCTCCACCCTCCCAAGCATGATGTCCCTCTCCAAGGACCCGTCCCTCCTGGCAAC
>NW_006400174.1:780468-789149 GCF_000299155.1 Elephantulus edwardii
CCAAGTCCCTTCAGAAAATATCTTCCATTATCTAACCCATGATCTGACAGCTTGTATCTTAAGCTTCCTTGGCTTCTGTGATTCCAAAAACGTAGGCTGCTGACATTTTTTCTTTTGACCAGTGTCTCTTAAGTTTAGTTGTGCTGTCTCCAAGGGAAGGTGACGTGTCCTGTAGAACTCCTGTGCAGCTTGGATAAAGTGCACTTTAATCTCTATACTGACATTGTTTCTCTTTAATGCTCTGGAGAGGTCCCTGACCACAGATTTTCCCAATACAATTCATCTCTTGATTTTTCCACCTGCTGGTGCCAGTAGTGTTGATTGTGGACCAGAGCAAGCAGATATTGTTAACATCTCAGTCTTGCCTCCATCTGTTGTGATGCTGCCAATTGGCCCAATACAATTCATCTTTTGATTTTTCCAACTGCTGGTGCCAGTAGTGTTGATTGTGGACCAGAGCAAGCAGATATTGTTAACATCTCAGTCTTGCCTCCATCTGTTGTGATGCTGCCAATTGGCCCAATACAATTCATCTTTTGATTTTTCCAACTGCTGGTGCCAAGAATGTTGTTTGTGGAACCAACTAAGTGGAAATTGATAACAACCTCAGTCTCTTCTCCCTCCATCTATCTGGCCCAGTGGTGAGAGTCGTTGTTTTCTTAATGTTGAGCTTCAATCCATATTGAAGGCTGCAGTCCTTGACCTTCTGCAGCAAGCACTTCTGATCCTTTTCCTTTTTGGCAAGTAAGGTTGTGTGGTCTGCAAAGGACCTTGGCAGCAGATCTGCCCAGTGAAATACATTGTTTTATTTCTTAACTGCTGCTTCCAAGGTTATTGGTAAAATGAAATAACTTGTTTTAGAGGATATGTATTCAAGGTGTACTTCTTCACACATGCTTTGGGCATGTTGTCAGGTGGGGCCAGTCCTTGGAAAGTGACATCATGCTGGGAAAGGTACAGGATCCAAGAACGAGAGTAAGACCCTCAACAAGATGGATCGGACAACATCTGGAGCAGGAGTGGCAGTGGCCTCCCCCACCCCTATCCCCACTATCACTACACAGGCCCAGGGGACGGGGGAGCAGAGGAGCCAGCAGCAGTGATGGCAGCAGCGGCTGTACGAAACAGGTCACCTGCAGGTATTTCATGCGAGAACTGTTGCTACTTGCACGGCCTATCTGACAGTCCCTGAGGCGTCATGTGCAAATACTTCCAAGCAAGGCCACTGTATCTTTGGGGACCACTGCAGATAGAAATACAGCAAACCATTGAAACAAGAAGCGCCTGCTGCAGACCTCACTGGCAAAGAGGCACTGGCTGCTCCCTCCGCTCACTTGGCTGGAGTCGAGACACTCGTTGACATGAGTGCAGGAGAGGCCAAGTCGAGAATGTCACGCTTTGCCACTGTTGGGGCAGGTGCAGAGGACTAGGCCAACGCCATTGACTTTGTCCCTGAGCAGCCCTACTGTGGCGGAACCGCCCCTCCCTGAACGGAATGGAAGCACCCCCACAGGACGCAGTGACCAAGGGGACACTGAGAAGGAGCTGCCTACTGTCAAGTCCAAGAAGCAGCTCTGCCCCTACGGTGGGTGAGTGCCACTACAGGGCGAACTGTGTGTACCTGCATGGGGATTCGTGCAGCATGTGTGGGCTTCAAGTCCTCCACCCGGTGGACACTGCCCAGTGCTCCCAGCACATCAAGGCCCAATAGAAGGATGTGGAGCTCTCGTTTGTCATTCAGCGCAGGTAGGACGTGGTCTGCGGGATCTGCATGGAGGTGGTCTTCATCCTTTCCAGCTGCAGCCACACCTACTGCCTCAAGTACATCCACAAGTGGAGAGTGCCAAGCCGTTTGAGAGCAAGATCATAAAGTGAGACTTCTCCCCACCTCCGTTCATGCATTTTCTTTTGGCAAAGAATTTAGTATCATGCCAACTTCTAATTTGATGGACCGCATTTAAATGCATGCATTTTATCTCAAAGCAGGGTTTCTTCTCTGTATCTCAGCTAGTTTCTAAGTTAGTTGGTCTCTAATTTGAACGAGGGAACCCTGTGTACCCGTTTAGAACCTTTGTACTTTTTCTGAGGGGATGGTGTTGCGTGGACGAGCCCGTGGAGGCTTGGGGAACAGACGTATTAGCTCTTAATGTATGTTTCCTAACATTTGTCATTTTCCACTTTCTAATTCCATCCATTAAGCTAGCTGATAACCCACCATCCTGGAAAGATTATTCTCATAACTGAGCTAATGGCATAATCTGAACAGAGCAAAGTTAAAAGAAATACATTTATTTAAATGGGGGGGGGACCAAGATGAATTGACACTGTGGCCCAAACAGTGGACTTGATCACGGCAGAGGTCTTCAGGATCTGCTCGTAACTAGTGTTCATAGGGTCACTATGGGTTGTAGTTAACTAGATGGTACCTAAAAACAACAACAGCAGCTTCCATGCACGTTGATTGTGGATCCAGGTGACATGACACTACTTAGTATTGTTGAGTACCATTGAGTGGGAACCAGCCGTAACCAATCCTCCAAGGGGTTTTTAGAGAGAGTAAATCACATGGGAGGTGAGTGCCCATCTTTCTCCCATGGCGCAGTTGGTAGATTGATAACCACCTGCCTTTGAGATGACAGTGCAGCTCCTTACCACCAAGCCACCAGCACTCCCTAAATTGCTAACACATTTTAAACTCCATGAAAACTAGTTGTTGTTGTTGTTGTTGTTGTTGTTAGGTGCTGTCAAGTCAAGTACGACTCAGCAACCCTATGAACAAAAGATCTGAACTCTGTTCTATCCTGTGCCATCTGACACACAAGAGCCCATTGCAGCAGTCACCGTGTCAGTCCACCTGGTTGAGGGTCTTCTCCTTTGCCAACCCTCCACCCTTCCCAGCATCATGTCTTTCTCCAAGGCATAGCCCCTCCTGGCAACATGCCCATAGGATGCCAGGTGAATTCTCATCATTCTTGACTCCAAAGAGCACTCCGGCAGCACCCTCTGCAAGACATACCTGTTCATTTTCTTAGCTGTCCATGGGATGTTCCGTTTTCTCCAACATCACAGCTCAAAGGCTTATTCTATCAGTTCTCATTCTGTCATCCGTTTTCATTGTCCAGCTCTCAGATGCATAGCAGATAATTGGAGAGATCATGGCCTGAATCAGACACACCTTAGTCCTCAAATTGACATCATTACTCCCCAGTAATTTGGAGAGATCGCTAACTGCAGATTTTCCCAGTGCAGTGGGTCTCCTTGATTTCCTGACTAAAAACTACTTAAGGATTTAGAAAACCCTTATCCATGTACTGTCTGAAGTCTGTGTTATTCTGGCCAGGCTCCTGGGGCAGGGTGGTGCAGCAGCTAGGGAAGTCTGGCTGTTGTCCAGGGCTCAGTGTGGGCAGCTCTTCCATTCATCCCGCAGCCCAGCTAGGGGGTAGAGATGGTCTTGATCCCTGGGACCACTGCTCATAACACCTTTGTGCACATGCTTGCCTTCTGCAGGTCAGACGTGTGTTGACATTAAGGACAACGTGGTGGACGAAGGCTTTTCCTTCACCCCCAAGGGGGACGACCTGTGCCTGAGCTGCACCTGTCACGGCGGTGAGCCTGAGATGTGTGTGGCTGCCCTCTGTGAGCGGCCCCAGGGCTGCCAGCAGTACCTCAAAGACCCCAAGGAATGCTGCAAGTTCATGTGTTTGGACCCAGGTGAGGGGAGCTTCGGGGGCTACCAGTCAGCTGCCTTTTCAAGGTGGAGACTGAATATAGCTGTACAGGTCAGCGCGGAGTCTGCACATCTCTTTGTGCAATTCACCTGTCTCCTTCAGAGGCAAAGTCTTTACTTCCCTGTGCATTTCAGAGGCAGCATCCACGTATCCCAGTGGAGTTCACCTGCTTTGTTCAGGGACAGAGTCCACATCCTTACTCAGTTCATGGGTGAAGTCCACGCATCGCTATGCAGTGCATGGCCAGAGTCCCTTCATCCCAGTGCCATTCCCCTGCCTCATTCCAGGGTAGTCTACACAACCTTGTACTTTGTCAGTGGTGGAAGTTCCTACATGTTAGTGGAATGTGAGCCACCATCCTGTGGCAGTGGCTGCTTCACAGAGCTGGCTTGGAAGTTTTGGTGCCCGTATCTCTGGTAGGCATTTGTCTCACACAGCCTAACCTTTAACTGCTGCTTCTCAAATTGACTGAAGTTCAGCTCTCAGATAGAAGGTTTAATTCACAAACTCTGAGGACTACAGTGTGGCTCTGCGTTCACAAATTGGCTATAACCTGCAGCATCACACCTGCCTTTCTTGTTTCCTTTTAACATCCAGAATAAGAGACTTATAATTTGTGGACATGTTTGAGCACTTCCTGCTTTACCACCTTGTTGTTTGAGGAAAGTAATGACAAACTTCATTTCTTACAGCCACCAGCGTTTACTGTAAGACTGTTCAAGCTAAAGATTATGTTTCCCCCAGTTTTGAGATAAAACTTAGCAAGTCGCCCTACCTCAGGTTTGGTCTCTCTGAATGATCCTTTCCTTCAGCTTCCAGAAAAAGAACAGTCTGTGGGAGAAGGGACTTTTGGGGATCCCCAGCAAGCCTTGTACTCTTCACACTGTTGTGGCAGATGACCCTGTAGAAATTAGGCCTTTCAAGAGAAAAATGTAACAGAAGCAAACAGTACAAATTGGCTTCTTCCTGGGTGCCACAGTGTGGAAGGGACATCAGGGTAGTTTTGGGGTCACCTGGCTTGTGGACCCTGTGGAGAGCCACTTGCAAGGCTCCGTGTCAGGGAGAGGCCACCCTCCCGGAGGCTGGGTATGAGGACCATGTTGTGGAGGCATGGATGGTCTAGGGAAGTGAGTCAGCCCTCTAGAGCTAGCATGGGGGCCCCATGGGCACGGGTACCCCAGCACTTGTGTTTGAGCAGTGGGTCCCTCTAGAAGACATGGTGCTGGAGACAGTGCCGCTTTCCCGTCTCACGGGGCCAGCATCCTCATGCTCGTTTGTGTGAGTCCATTCCTGTGGAGTAGTCGGGAATACTGCTGGAGGTTTTGCCAAGTTTCATCACCCTTGCCATGTCACTCTTGAAACTCCAGCTCATTGACCTTATATGAGTGTTGAGAACTGTTTCCCACAAGCCATGGTGCTTGGATTCCTGGTTCTTTTTCTGGGTACTACTTGAGCTCTGTAAGAAGCTTTGCTTTCATCCCAGAGGCATGAGGTTTCGATCCACCAGCTGCCCCTCAGGAGAAAAATGGGCAGCCTCTATCACAATTTATTGCCTGACTTGATGGTACACAACAACAAACACCACAACCTATCTCTGCTTTATAATTAAGACTATTTAAATGGAATGCTGACCCATTAGGCAGGTGCAGACTCTAGGGTCCCGTCAGTCTTGCAGGCTGCTTAGCCTCAAGGGGGTCTAAGTCTGTCCAGTGCTGCTAGAGTGCCATCTGCTGGGCAGTACTCACACTGCCCCCAGATGGGAGAGCTTGCTCCTGGAACTGAAGGTGTTAGCATTTAATGCATTTCCTTCGGCCCAGCTGCAGTGTCAGCTCTGACCACCCTATGTGGTGTTAAACACAAGCCAGGGTTCTGGTGGCCTACTGGCAAGAAGCTATGATGCAGTCCCAAAGGCCTGCAGTTTGAGGCCACCTGCCACTCTTTTGGAGAAGGAGGATGGGCAATCTCCTGTACGATTAACTGCCTCTGAAAACCCGCCGAAGGGTCAGCTGTGGGTTGGTTCCTGCAGCACACAGTAACAACAACAAGGGCTAGGGCAGAAGGGGGGAAATGACACCATCTCTTTTTGACTCATAGCATAATTGTCAAAGTAGGAAATCCAAACCAATCTAAGGAAAAAAGTCACTAGAATAAATACGTTTAGTAAGGTTTCCAGATAAATGATCTGTATACTAGGAGCTCTCATGGCCAAGTGGCAAGAAGCTGTGTTGCCCTCTTGAAGGCACTAGGTTTGAAACCACTGGCTGCTCCACAGAAGAAAGATGGGCAGTCTCCCATGTGATTAACTGCCTCTGAAAACCCTCTAGAGGGTCAGCTATGGGTCAGTTCCCACTCTATGGTACACAACATACAAAAATCAGTTTTGTTCACACAATGTTAGAAAAACTAACTCAGTGAATCAGAAACATAAATACTCAATACAATTTCTGCAAGAAAGTAAAGGAGCAAATTTTCTTTAGGTTTAACAGTTACTTGGTTTTAAGAAGACTTCAGGGAATATTCTTGGTTTAAAACCTTTTTCTTAGAGCAGTAGCTTCATAGATTCATGCAGCACCTATAGCTACAAAAAGTCAGGAGCTGATGAGATTTTAAACAACCATTTTATTATTGTGTTTTCTGTCATTAATTACTGTTGATCCATGGCTTTTCTCACCCTATGTTAATAACTCTCCGTCATTGTTATTGTGTGTCATCACGTCAGAACTGACCCTTAGCTGAGCCTCCAGCAGGTTTTCAGAGGCAAGTATCTGTTCTACCTGGCCTGTTCCTTCATATCCCCCATCCACCCACTGATCTCTTCTGCCATAGTGATTCCCTCTCTTCTCCCACCACTTCCTCCCTTTCCTTCCCCCCTGCCTTTTTAAACAGTTACTCATATTTTGCTCCCATTTGCTAATTGCATTAGCCTTACTGTCTTTATCTCGGTTCTTCCCAAGTTGATCCTCGCATGTCCTCATAGTGTTCATTGCCTGCATGTTCTATTTCTACTCTTCCTCCTGACCCCCACCCCTCAGTGACCCTTCTGTTTTCACAGTAGTGATCTTGGGCACTATTTGTCTTTTTGTGACTGTGTTATTTTACTAAACATGATGTCCTTCATACTTCTCCCATGATGTGTCATATTTTACAAATACTTCCTTCTTTTTGCTGCATAATATTCTAATGGGTAAATATACCACAATTTCTCTGTCCATTCGTTTGTTGATGGGCATTTGGGTTGTCCCCATTTTCTTACTATTGAGAATAACGCTACGATAAACATAGGTGTACATATGTTCGTGTCTCACTTCTGATTTCCTAGGGTTATATTCCTAGCAGTGGACTGACTGGGTCATATTGAAATGGTACAGCCAGAGTGCTCCTTAGAGGCAAGGATAGTGAATCTTCTTCTCTCATACTTGAATATGACACAGCCTTGCTTGCTAAAAGTGAAGAGGACTTGAAGCTCTTGTTGCAGAAGATAAAAAAATAGAGCCTTCAATATAAATGGCATCACAATGTCAAGAAAACAGATTCTTACCACTGGACCAAATCATCATGATAGATGGAGAAAAGATTGAAACTGTCAACAGCTTCATCTTGCTCTTGATTCCTTGGTACTGGTACCATCAGTCAGGAGATCAGAAGACTTATTGCACTAGGAAAGTCTGCAGTTAGGGATCTCTCCAGATTATTGAGGAGTAATGATGTCAGTTTGAGGACTGAGATGTATCATCGAGGCCATGGCCCTTCCAGTCACTTACTATGCATCTGAGAGCTGCACAATAAATCAGGGTGACAGAAAAAGAATTGGTGCCTTTGAGCTGTGGTGTTGGAGAAGAACCCTGAGAACCCCATGGACTGACAAAAAAACAAACAGATACATGTCGTGGAGAGGGTACAGTGAGAGTGCTCTTTAGAGAACAAAGATGATGAGGCTTTGCCTCACATACTTTGGGCATGTTGCTATAGGAGAAGTTTTACCTTGGGGAGGGACAGGATACTTAGAAAAGCGGAGAGTTGATGAAGGAGAGGAAGATCTTCAACCAGGTGGATTGACACACTGACTGCCACAATGGGCTCTAATGTATCAGGAAGTGTGAGGATGGCATAGCATAGGACAGATCTGTTGTTTGTAGGGTCACTATCGCTTATACTTGACGGGACCTGACTACAACTGGCAAAACTGGACTTCGCTACCTGCAGAAATTAAAAGATTTATGTCTCACACCATACACGAAACCCAGTTTGAAGTGGATTAGAGACCTGGGATAAAACCAAAATCCATAAATATGATCAGAGACAAAATAGGAACAAATTTAGAAGCCCTAGTCTGTGGCATAAATAGATGTGCAAATATAGCTAAAAATGAACAACCAGAAGAAGATAAAATTGATGAGTGAGGTTTTCATTTAGCCATTCATACACATTTTGTTTTATGAAATCCTTATAACCACACTCTTCGATCTTTTTGTGTGACTCATTTTTATTAATCCTTCTGTCCTACACCTCTTGCCTTCTAAGCATTACCCTAAAAAATGTTGCCCTTTTGATCTTGTATTGCTTAATTCTAAAGAATTAATCATTCCCTGGTGGGGTTGGTCACCTTATAAGCAGCTCTATTATTTGGATAACAGTTGAGCTACAGCAGTGAGTTTAGGTTCAGGCTCAAAGAACCACTATTTGCAGACTTTTTTTTTTTAAGAGTGGTGATTTTTTTTTTAATTATTACTAAATTTTATTAGTTTTAGTGAACATTTACAGAGCTTTTGGATTTTCAGTCATTCATTGTTGCACTGTTTTCTCTACCCTCCTCCCCAGTTCTTTCTTCTCTCCCCCCACCCCCCCGCCCCCGAATGTCTGTCCAATTGCCACAGTGCTTGTCGAAGCAAGTTCTGATTAATCTCCTTTGTCAGTGTGTCCTTTGCCATTCCCTATCACTCCTCCCTGAGAGAG
>NW_006400174.1:790884-796424 GCF_000299155.1 Elephantulus edwardii
TCCATTCATTTGTTGATGGGCACTTAGGTTGTTTCCAACTCCTTGCTATTGTGAACAAAGCTGCAATAAACATGGGTGTGCATATATCTGCTTGGATGACAGTTATGGTCTCTTCAGGGTATATTCCCTGTAGTGGAATTGCTGGGTCAAATGGTATCTCTGTTTGCAACTTTTTGAGAAAGCGCCACTGCTTTCCACAGGGGTTGCACCATTTTACACTCCCACCAACAGTGAATAAGGGTTCCAGTTTCTCCATAGCCTCGCCAGCATTTGTTGCTTTCTGTTCTGTTAAATTTTGCTGTTTTGACTGGGGTGAGATGATATCTCATAGTTGTTTTTATTTGCAAACTTTTAACTCCCCAGGCACAAAACAACAAATAAGACAGGTCATGCTGAAACAACAAATAAGGAGCTGAGACCTGGGACAGAAGCATGGACCAGGCCTTTAGGCAATGAAACCGGGACTTAAGCTGTTAAAACAAAACCAGAATCCCAAGATCATTTTGTTTACACATAAGTAGTCTCAAGATCCTGCTCAAAATTGTCCAGAAACGACTGGGAACAGTTCATCGATAGAGAACTGCCAGATATGCAGGCTGGGTTTAGATGAGGCTGTGGCACTGGAACATTCATTAAAACCAATGTTAGATGGATCTTAGCTGAAAGCAGAGAGTACCAAAAGAATATCTATCTGTGTTTCATTGACTATGCAAAGGCAGTTGACTCTGTGGATCACAGTAAACGGTGGCTAACTCTGAGAAGAATGGAAATCCCAGAACACTTAATAGTACTTATGTGAAACCTATACTTGGACCAGGAGGCAGTTGTCAGAACAGAACAAGGAAACATTGCATTGTTCAAAATCAGGAAAGGTGTACAACAGGGTTGTGTTCTACCTCTATACCTTTTTCATCTATAAGTGGAACAGGTAGGTCACTGGGAGGGTGGGCTCTTTGAGGAGGAACGTGGTATCAAAGTTATAGGAAGACTCATCAGTAACCCGCATTATATGAAGATGACACAACCCTGCTTGCTGAAACTGAGTAGAACCTGAAGAGCTTGCTGCAGGGTGTCAAGGACTCTAGCCTTCAAAATGGATTGAAGTTCAACATCATGAAAACAAAGATTCTCATGCTGAGCCCTTGGCAACATCAAGATCAGAGAAGAGATTGAAATTGTTAATGGATTTGGGTTGCTTGGCTCCACAATCAGCATTCTTGGCACCAGCAGTTAGGAAATGAGTAGCACTAGGAAAATCTGCTGTCAGGGACCTCTGTAGAATACTGAAGAGCAGTGACGTTAGCGTAGAGACTAAGGTGCACCTGATCCAGGCCATGTTCTTCACAGTTACTTGCTGTGCATCAGCTAGCTGGATAGTGACTAAGGATGGTAGAAGAAGAATCAATGCCTTTGAATTGTGGTGCTGGAGAAGAGTACTGAATATACCATGGACTGCCAATAGAAGAAACAGGTCTGTCCTGGAGAGAGTGAAAACAAGCTGCTCCTTCGAGGCAAGGATTTTGAAACTCCATTTGATATACTTCAAGCATGTTGCCAGACGGGACCAGTCCTTGGAGAAGGACATCATGCTTAGGAAGGTGAAGGGAACAGTTCAGGAGAGGAAGACCTAGAATGAGATGGATTTACTCAGTGATTGGGGTCATGGGGGTAAGTGTATCAGAGACAATAAAATTGGCTTAAGATATAGCAGAGTTCAGAGCTGTTGTACAATGATATACCTGTTCAACTGCTTTGCGTATTTTATTATCCGGTTACTTGCCTTTCTGTTGTCAAAGTTGCAGTTACCTCTGATACCAAATAGGGTTGCTTTATGTCACAGATGACTCAACAGCATGTAACAGGAGCTACAACAGTCTCAGCACTCACTGTCACAAATGCATCTTTCCAATAGCTTTTGTGAATTCAACTTCTTTTGCTGTACAACTGATTGACAGGACTTAGAGTGTTCTCCTGTCCTTAATAGGCTGTTTGCATCACCATTACCCTGCTAACCACTAAGAAACTTGGTTCTCTTCACATTTGCCTTTTTTTTGTTGGTTTGTTTTTTACATAAATGAAGTTATACAGTACTTGTCCTTTTGTAATTGAGAAAAGTTACCCTTTTATAATTGAGAAAAGGTTGTTAACATTTTCAGCTTGCTTGCTCGGATCCACAAGCAACACGCACCAGCAGTCAGGAAATAAAAAAATGTGTTACGTTAGAGTTTGCGTTAGGAAAATCTGTTGTCAGGGACTTCTCCAGAGGAAAAAAGAGCACCGGTGTCTGTCTAGAGACTAAGGTGTGCCCAGTCCAGGCTGTGGTCTTCTCAGTTGTTTGCTATGCTTCTGAGAGGTAGACAGAAGAAGAATTGCTGCCTTTGATCTGTGATTTTGGAGAAGCTGCACCACCATTCTGACTCAGTAAACCACAGTAGGAGTGGGACAGCCTCACAGTGTGATTTTGATTTGAATTTCTCTAATAATTAATGCTGCTGGATATCTTGTCATGAACTTGGTGCCCATTTCAGAGAGAGAGAGAGTGTGTGTGTGTGTGTGTGTGTGTGTGTGTGTGTGTGTGTGTGTGTGTGTGTCAGAGAGAGAGAGAAGTATCTATTCAACTGCTTTGCCTGTTTCATTATCTGGTTATTTGCCTTTCTGTTGTTGATATTTTTAATGTTTGGTACCTTTAATAACCAAATTTTCATTGGCTCTTGTTCCTATGGTCCTTCCTTAAATTTTTTCTGTGTCAACCAGTTCTTTTTGGTACAGTGATTCTGTGTATTCCTAGCATCTTCAGTATTGCAATTTGAGGTTTAAATTTGTTTTTCAGTTTTTTCAGCTTGAGAAATGCAGAGTTCGTTCTTCCCTTTTTTAGTTTTTTACTCCAGTTCTTTGTACAGTTTGTTACAATATTTCACTTTATCTTCTTGAACTGTTCTTTGAAATCTTCTGATCGCCTCTTCTGCATGTCTTCCTTTTGTTTCAGCTTCTCAACTCTAATGCAGTTTTCATAGTCTCTTCTAATACCCATTTAAGTTTTCTTCCTTCTTATTTGTATGATCTTACAAAAATCGTTAAGCGAGAGTATTTGCTCTTTTCATGAATGCTCTCTTTGATATCCTCTCAGAGTTCCTCTGATCAGTGCCTCAAACCTCTTCTCGAGATGATTCTTAAATTCTGCTGGGATAGACTCAAGGTCATATTTTGGCTTCTGTGTAGTACTTTGAAATTTCTTCACCTTCAGCTTAAACTTGCATGTACATTGATGGTGTTTTACACAGTTGGTAACTGGTCTGATTTTGACTGCGGAGTGTGCACTTCTTAAGCAATTCTGAAGAGCACTGATGTCAGTTTGAAGACTAAGGTGCACCAGATTCAGGCCCAGGGTCCTTTCAGTCACCTGCTGTGCATTGGAGAGCTTGACAGTGAGTAAGAGTGACAGAAGAAGAATTGATGCCTTTGAGCTGTGGTGCTAGAGAAGAGTACTGAATATCCCATGGACTGTTAATAGGACAAACAGGTATCTGTTCGAAAAAGTGCAGCCTTGGAAGCAAAGATGGCGAAGCTTTATCTTTTAGACTTTGGACATGTACCTAAGTACGGCTATTCCTTGGAGAGGGACATCATGCTTGGAAAGATGGAAGGTCAGCCAAAGAGAGGAAGACCCCTAACAAAATGGATTGACATGATGGCTTCAGCAATGGACTCCGATGTCTCAGAAATGATGAGGATGGCACAGCGTAGGGCAGGTTTTAGGGTCATTCATCGAGTCATATAAACCGTACCTGACTGTTCATAGGGTCACTATAGCTACTACTCAAGTTGATAGCACCTTAAAAGAGCAACCACCACCAACTTTTGCAACTTTTGATCAAACATTCAATCGAGATGCATTAGTAAGTAGAATGCAAAAGTACTAAAATACAAAAAATACTAAAGAGGAAGACATGTAGTTGGAAAGTAGGGCTTGGTGGCAGATGAAAGAATTTTTTACAATGATTATTCATTGCATGTACCTTTTTTTTTTAAACATGTAATAAATACGAGTCATTATTTATTACTTATTGTTGGCATGTACCTTTTTTAAAGAATGTAAATAGCAGTGTACACATAGATTTCACCTGACAGACTACACAGGAATCACATTGACTATATCTGTGGACAGAATCCATTGAAAAGCTCATTAACATCAGTGAAAACAAGACCAGGGGCTGATTTTGGAACAAATTATCACTACTCCTATTCACGTTCAAATCGAAACAAGACTACAAGAAGCAGAATATCTCTCATTCTATATCTTAATGAAATGTAAAGACCGTCTCAAGAATATATTTAATGCATTGGAACGCTTAATGGCCAAAGCTCACTTGAGTAGTGGGATGACATCAGGGACGTCTTCCATGCAGAAAGCAGAAGGTTACTAAAGACAGCGAGGAAATAAACCACCCTAAATGGATATCAGAGAAGATGCTGAACTTTTCACTAGATAGAAGACATGCTGAAGTATGAGAGGTGAACAGATGTCGCTCAGAAAGCTAAAGCAAAGTGTTAACAGTGAAACATACAAAAGAGCTAGAGTTAGAAAACCAGAAGTGAAGAACTTGCTTGGCGTTTCTCAAGCGTAAAGAATAAATGGAAGCCTTAAATCTCAGTGATGGAGGGTTCAGTTGGCAAAACCTTGAAGGATTCAGGACACATTGAAAGATGGAAGAAATATGCATAAGCAGTGGACCAATAAGATGTGGTTGCCACTGAATCATTTAGGAAGTAGTGTGTGACCAAGAATCAGAGATAATGAAGGAAGAAATTAGAGCTGCAACAAAGGTATTGGCAGAAATAAAACCTCAGAAATTGATGGAGTATCAGTTGAGGTGTTTCTGCAGATAGATGTAGCCCTGGACGTGTTTACTCGTCAATGCTTAGAAATTTGGAAGACAGCTAGCTAGCCAGCTGACTGAGAAGGATCTGTACTGGTT
The DNA here is from genome assembly GCF_000299155.1 of Elephantulus edwardii. Taxonomy (NCBI): domain Eukaryota; kingdom Metazoa; phylum Chordata; class Mammalia; order Macroscelidea; family Macroscelididae; genus Elephantulus; species Elephantulus edwardii. The sequence goes on from NW_006400174.1 coordinate 795,861, forward strand.
CCCATTACTCCCCCCCCCAAAAAAAAGTGACCCAACAGTATCGAAATTGCACATTATCATTACTATCACAAGCCGGAAGCGGTGCACAGGGGGAAGTCACCTCAGACAGTAACAAAGAGGCATCTTTCAAAGGTACACAGAAAAACCTGCGGCCCTCGGGCCAGAAAGGAAAACATAATCTACGCAGGAGTTCTACAGGACACGTCACCTTCCCTTGGAGACAGTACAACTAAACTTAAGAAATACTGGTCAAAAGGAAAAAAATGTCAGCAGTCGACGTGTTTGGAATCACAGAAACCAAGAAAGCTTAAGATACGAGCTGTCAGATCATGGGTTGGGCAATGGAAGATATTTTCTAAAGGGACTTGGCAGATGTGAAGGGTTAACCTGGTGGAGGGTGGAGCTGGGAAGTAAGTGGGTCAGGGCACTGGGCGAAGGGTGGGGTCAACACTGTAGCTAATGCTTAACTCCACAATAAGGGATTTATCTTTCACTGCTCCACAAATTGCTTGTCTGTCAGATACTCCTCTAAATCTGAACATTCAGATTAAGACAGACTAGGAA
>NW_006400174.1:799165-800293 GCF_000299155.1 Elephantulus edwardii
GTGACTGGGGTAATTGGGATGGGTGTGTCAGAGGCAGTGCGGTTGGCGCAGGATAGAGCAGGATTTAGGGCTGTTGTGCATAGGGTCGCTATGAGTCGCAAACGACGGCACATAACAACAACAAAAATCACAAGCCAGTAAAAATCTTCCTGAAGATTGTTGGGGGAAAAAATGGCTGGAACAATACCTTGCCATGAAACTTCAGAATTTCATGCCGCCTTTGGAAGAGGCCATAGCACAAAGGTTATCATTGCTGATGTCAGATGGGTCTTGGCAAAAAGTAGAGAATACCACAAAGATTCTTGTTGTGTTTCATTCACTCTGCAAAGGCATTTGACTTTGTGGATCATAACAAATTAGGGTTAATTTTGAGAAGAATAGGAATCTCAGAACATTTTCATCGTGCTCATGAGAAACCTATGCATAGACTAAGGAACAGTTATCCAAACAAAACAAGGGAGCACTGCATGACTTATAATCAGAAAAGATGTGTGCAAAGCTTGTACCCTTTCTCCATACCTATTAGATCATTATGCCAAGCAAATAATTTGGTAAGTTAGACTATATGATGAGAAATGTGGCATTAGGATTGGAGGAAGTCTCTGGGGGAGTTCTGGTGGCCTAGTGGCAAGATGCTGCACTGCAATCCCAGAGGTATGCTTTTCAAATCCACCAGATGCTCTGCTGGAGAAGGAGGGGGTAATCTCCTCTTGTACCAGTCAGATCTGATGTGATGGTACACGTAAAAATAATACAATAAAAATTAAAAAGAAAAGGATTGGAGGAAGTCTCATCGATAACCTGCATTATGCAGATTGCACAACCTTTTTTGCAGACAATGAAGACAACTTAAAACACTTCCTGCACTCATAAGACTACAGCCTTCAATATAGGCTGCCTCTCAGCATCAGGAAAACAAAAATCCTGGACCGGTAGGCAGTATCACTGTAGATGGAGAAAAGATTGAAGTTGTCAGCCATTTTGTTTTATTTGCTTCCACAGTCAACACCCATGGTAGCAGCAAGTCAAGAAATCAAAAGACATGTTGCATTTTGAAAAGCAAGTCTGCTTTACAGCAAGTGCAAACTAAGGGTGCTTGTAAGAGGCAAGGATTGTCACCGACCACCC
>NW_006400174.1:801423-804862 GCF_000299155.1 Elephantulus edwardii
AGAGGTTTCCCGGGATTACGAAGACCCATCTGTAACAAATATCCAGGCATCAGCCCACTCACAAGCACAGGGCTTGCAAGATTCCCTCTTATGCTATCCTTGAGGTCAGAGACCCCGTACAGGCACGGACGTCCCATTTTGTCACACGGGCGTCGTGGCCAGAGAGGACAGCGAGGCGGGTGTGGCAAAGGATGGTGAAATTTTGTCTCACGTACTTGGGCCTGTTGTCAGGAGGGGCCAGTCCTTGGAAAAAGACATCATTTTGTGAAAGAGAATGTGGAAGGTCAGTGAAAAATAGGAAGACCCTCAGCAAGGTGGTTGGCACAGCATTGAATGTGAATGTGCCCTTCATCGGGTTTTCTTTTTTCTAATGGCTAATAATGTTAGATATATGCTGTTATTTTATGCTCTTGAGTTACTTATAGTGTTACATAGTGATAGAGTTATAGAGTTACATAGTGATACTGTGTACTCTGCCCTATCCTGTGCCACTGCTTTTATATCTAACACACTGGAGCCCACCACTACAGTCACTGTCAGTCCAACTCATTGAAGGTCTTCCCTCCTTCACTGACCTTCCACCTTTCCAAGTACAATGTCCTTCTACAAGGTCTGGCCCATCCTTACAACATGCCCAAATATATATATATATATGTGTGTGTGTGTGTGTTCAGAAATATTCATTATTTTGCCCATTGTTAATAGGTTTGTGTCATTATTATTGAAATGGAGTTCTTTATATACATCAAATATGTTGTTGTTTTGCGTCACCTGCAACTTTTAGTGATCCTATGTACATTAGCTCTAAAACCTGCTCTATCTCTTCATCTCCAATAGACCTAATCCCATTGCCTCAGTCACTGAGTCAATCCATCTCATAGTAGGTCTTGCTCTCCTGCACTGTCCCTCTGACCTTTTCAAGCATGATGTCCCTCTCCAAGGACTGGTTCCTCCTGGAAACATGCCCAAGGCATGTCAAATGAAACTTGAAAATCAACTTTTGCCTCCTAGAAGCAGCCTGGTTTCCCCCTCTCTAGGACACACCTGTTTGTTTTCCTGGCAGTTCACAGTATGTTCAGTACTCTTCTCCAGCACCACAACACAAATGCATCGATCCTTCTTCTGTCATGTTTAGGTATTGTCCAGCTCTCCAATGCATAACAAGTAATTGAGAAGACCATGGCCTGGATCAGATGCACCTTCGTCTCCACACTGACATTGTTGCTCTTCAGTACTCTACAGAATCCCTGATAGCAGACTTTCCCAATGCAGTTCATCTTGATTTCCTGACTGCTGGTGCCAAGAGTGTTGATTTTTGAACCAAGAAAGCTGAAGTTATCAACAATCTCAATCTCTTTTCCGTCGTCCATCATGTACTGCCAGTTGGCCCAATGATGAGAATCTTTGTCTTCTTGATATTGAGCTTCAGTCCATATTGAAGGCTACAGTCCTTGACCTTCTGCAGCAGACAACCCCAAGTAGTCTTCAATTCCAGCAAGCAAGGTTGTGTCATCTGCATAACACAGGTTGTCAATGACTTTCTCTAATCCTGACATACGATATTCAGATATTCTCTCCCACTATGTAGGGTTGCCTTTGTGCCATCTTGATGTCATCTTAAGCACAAAAAATTTTCAACTTTTTAAAAGTTTGATTGTTTGGCTTTTCCTGTTGCTCATGCTTTTGATGTAAGATGTAGGAATTTATCATCAAAATTAGATCCTGGATATTTATTCCTGTGTTTTTTGCCTTTTCAGTCTGTATGCAGAACACATTACTCAGGAGCCTGGACTTTATGAAGAAGAATATGGCATCAATATTGGAGGAAGATTTATCAACAACCTCTCTTATGAAGACGACACAACCTTACATGCCAAAAAACTTGAATAGGTCTTGAAGCTTTTGCTGCAGAAGGTCAAGGACTGCAGTCCTCAATATGGATTGAAGCCCAATTGGCAGTACTATGATAGATATAGAGAGAAAATTGAGATTGTGACAGTCAACACTCAGTGGCCAGGAAATCAAAAGATTAATTGCATTGGGAAAATCTGCTGTCAGGGGCCTTTCCAGAGTGCTGACAAGAAGCGATTTCAGTTTAGAGACTTAAGGTGGACCTGATGCAATCCATGGTCTTCATGGTTACTTGCTGTGCATCAGAGAGCTGGACAATGACTAAGGATGACAGGAAAAGAATCAATGCCTTTGAGTTGTGGTGCTGGAAAAGAGTATTAAACATACCGTGGACTACCGAAAGAACAAATAGATCTGTCCTGGAGATAGTGACACCAGGGTGCTTCTTGGAACCAAAGATTTTTAAGCTTTGTTTGACATACTTTGGGCATATTGCCGGGAGGGACCAGTCCTTAGAAAAGAACATAATTCTTGGAAAGGTGGAGGGACAGTGCAGGAGAAGACGACCCTGGATGAGATGGATTGAGTAACTGAGATAAAAGGGGTAGGTGTCTTAGAAGCAGTGAGATGGGCTCTGAACAGGATTACTATGAGTCACAGGTGATTTGACAGCACATAACATATTTAGGTTATTGATATCTTTTGAGTTAATTTTTCTATGTAGTATAAAATAAGGGTCCAGCTCCATCTTCTTATAACTGCAGATATAATTGTGCTAACACCATTTGTCCATCCCTGTTGAATGGGTTTGGCACCCTTGTCCAAAATCAACTGGCCGTTGTTGTTGTCATTAGGTGCCTTTGACTCACAGTGACCCTGTGAACCTTGTCCTATTCTGTACCATCCTCACCATCTCGGCCATGCTCAAGTCCATATTGGTACAGTCACTGAGTCAGTCCATCTTGTTGGAGGTCCTCCTCTTTCTCTTACCCTCTCCCAGCATAATGCCTTTTTCCAAGGACCAACTCCTCCTAGTGTGATGAAGCTTCATCATCCTTCCCTCTAAGGAGCACCCTGGTTACACTTCCTCCAAAACAGATTTGTTTGTTCTTCTGGCATTCCATGGAATATTTGGTACTCGGGATTTTTCTTCAGTTATTTGTTAACCCACTTTCAGCTACATAGGAAACAATTGAAAAGGTCATGGCTTGAGTCAGGCACACTGTAGTCTCTAAACTGACATCCTTGCCCTTTAACACTGGAGAAGTTTTTGACAGATTTTCCCAGTGCAACAAGTCTTTTGATTTCTTGACTGCTATTACCATTATTGTACATGCAAGTAAAATTAAATCATTAACAACTTCAGTCTTTTTTTTCTCTATCATGATGTTGCCCATTGGTCCAGTGGTAAGGATAATTTTTTTTTTCATAATTATGAGATGTAATTCATGTTGGAGTATATGTTGTTGTTGTTATGTGCCGTCGAGTCGCCTGCGACTCAGTGACCCTGTGTACAACAGCCCTAAACTCCTCTCTGTCCTGTGCCAATCGCACTGTCTCTGACACTCCCATCCCAATTATCCCAGTC
>NW_006400174.1:805667-813948 GCF_000299155.1 Elephantulus edwardii
TGACGACTGCCTCCTGGTCCAAGTATAAGTTTCGCATTAGAACGATCAAGTGTTCTGGGATTCCCATTGTTCTCAGAGTCAGCCACAGTTTGTTATGGAGAATTGGAGAATATAGTCTATGATTTTGTTCATTAAGTGCTTCAAGTTTTCTTTACTGTACAAGCAAGGTTATACCACCTGCATAATTTAGGTTATTTGTGAGTCTTCTTCCAATCCTGACACCACATTCTTCCTCATAAAATCCAGCTTCTCGAATGATTTGCTAAGTTGTTGTTAAGTGCCATCTGTCGAGTCGTAGGCAACTCATAGCAACCCTGTGAGCGAAAGTCCTCAACACTTGCGTGCGTGACTTTGATCCTTTCTCCAGGTTCATAGGGTTTCCAGAGGCAAGCTATTTACAGAAGTGGATGCCGCTCCTGCTTCCAAGCTTGTTTTAACCGGGGAGCAGACACTGTCCACCATGGGTAACGGTTATCGCATTTGACACATCAGTGTCACAGTGTTCAGCTTCACAGTGACCACTAGTTACCTCTGTATGGCAAGTGAACAACACCAGGGCTATACGACCTAGAAGAATGTTTCACCAAAAAACAATGAAAAACAGGCCTTAGGGCCACGGATTAGAGTCACCCAGCTTTGGCTGATACTTGATTTGCTAAGAGCACAGGTTAAATAGGTATGGAGAAAGGATACAGTCCTGACACACAGCCTTCCTGATTTTAAACTGTTGTTGTTAAATGCTATCAAGTTGACTGCGCTGTTTTTCTTTTGGCAGCCCATCGTATGTTCATTGCTCTCCTTCAGCATCACAGTTTAAAAGCTTCAATTTTTCTTCTATTATCCTTAGTCATTGTCCAGCTCTGATATCCAGATGGATAGCAAGTAATTGCAAAGACGATGGCCTGGACCAGGTGCACCTTAGTCTCTAGACTGACGTCGTTGCTCTTTATCACTCTACAGAAATCCCTAACAGCTGATTTTTCTAATGCAATTTGTCCTGTTTTTGGTGTTTGAGTTTTGTTTTGGGTTTGTTTTTGTTGTTGTTGTTGTTTGTTTTTTTTGTTTTGTTTTGTTTTTTCATTTCATCTTTCAATTTACTGGCTGCTGGTGCCAACCATGTTGATTGATTGTGGAACCAAGTGTTTTCATAATTCATTCTGCTAAATCTTAACAGACTAAGAAAGTCTCAGATCAACATAGTTCCAAATGCTTAACTAGCTCTATGTGTCCATGATTTCTAACATGAACAGCTACATTCTTGGCTCAGTTCTCCAATTCTTCTATGGCCCTTGGGTTCAGATTTGCTAGAAGATCTCTCAGAATGATGATGATGTAGATCTCTCTCTGGTGATGTAGAGACTGGTAAGCAGCTGGAAGGTACGTCCGAGGCAAGCAAGCTTTTCCAAAGGAAAGAAGAGCTGAGGTCCGCTGAGTAGGTAGGGTAGGGCTTGTATCCCATCCTAATCATTTCTCCTTAATACTGTAATTACTTCAACACAAAATAAAGTTAATCATTGGTTGGAGAATGATAAACCTTAGATACACAGACCAAACAAGCTGAAATTGTGAACAGTCTCAGTATCTTCTCCATCTATCATAGTGTGGTCAGGTAGCCCAGTGGTGAGAATCTTTGTCGTCTTGATGTTTAACTTCAATCCATATTGAAGACTACTGTCCTTGACCTTCTGAGCAAACTCTAGTGCTTCAGATCCTCTTGGTTTCAGCAAGCTGAGGTTGTGTCATCTTCATAACACAGGTTGTTGATGATGTTGATGTTGATCCTCATAAAATTCAGCCTCCTAAATAATCTGTTCCACATACAGATTAAAACGATATGGAGAAAGTACTTATCTCTAACATATCTCCTTTGCTAATTTTGAGCCATGCAGTGTTTCCTTGCTATGTTCTGAGGACTGTCCTGGTTTCACATGAGCACAATCAGGTGTTCTGGAATTCCCATTCCTCTCAAGACTAGCCAGTTTGTTGTGATCCACGCACTCTTGACTTAGGCAATAAAGAAGAAAATAAAAAAATAAAGCCTTTGCTTAGTCAATAAAGCAAAGATAGACATTCTTCTAGTAATCTTTGCTTTCAGTCAAGATCCATCTGACATTGATTGTGATTTCTCTAGTGCCACAGCCTATTCTAAACTCCCCTTCTATTTCTAGTTATTCTCTTTTGATGTACTGTTCTAGTCATTTTAGATAATCTTCAGTAGGATTTTGCTTGTGTATGTGTTATTAGTGCTATTCCATAATTTTTACACTGTTGGATCACCCTTTTTTGGAATGGGAACATATATGGATCTCTTCCAGTCAAGAAGTCCTCCAGACTTTTTAGCACAACCTGGTGAGCATGTCCAGAGCAGCAGCAGTTTGTTAAAATATGACAGTTGGTATTCCATCAATTCCTGGGGACTGGTGTTTTGCCAATTCCTTCACAGCAGCTTGAATTTTCTCCTTCATCACTATTGTCTTTTTTTTCCCCATTGCCTCTTGATCATAAGTTGTTTCATTAAATTCTTCTGTGTCAGCCATTTCTTTTTGGTACAGTGACTCTTCCATCTTCTTTTGATGCTTCCTGGGTCTTTCCAATATTCTGCCCATAACATCTTCTAAGTATTTATTGCACCCTGAGGCTTGAATTTGTTCTTTAGTTCTTTCACCTTAAGAAAATGCTGAGCGAGTTGTTCTTTTTGCTCTTCTAACTCCAGCTCATTGCATACTGCTTTAGAATTCTTTACTTTGTCTTCCTGAGCTCCCCTATGAAATCTTCTGTTCAGCTTCCTGTTTCCTGATTTCTTCCCTTTGCTTTGACTTCCTGGCATTCTAGTGACTTCCATCTCAGTCTTTTTCTTCCTCCTGTTTTTGCAATGTTATTTTCCATTCTTCATGGGTGATATTTTTTTTTAATTTTATTATTATTTGTGTGTGTACCGTCAAATCGGATCTGACTGGTATAGGAAGAGATTGTCCTTCCTTCTCCAGCAGAGCTTCTGGTGGATTTGAACTGCATACCTCAGGGATTGCAGTTCAGCTTCTTGCCACTAGGCCACCAGAGCTCCCTCATGGGTGATATTTTTGAGAGCGTCCCAATACTCTTCAGGTCTTCATTTATTAGTGTTCAAGATCTCAAACCTATTGTTGAGATGGCTTTTAAATTCAGGTGGGACAAACTCAAAGTCAAATTTTGGTTCTTAAGGATTTTAAATTTTATAGGTTCAGTTTGAACTTGCAAATGAGTAGTTAGTGGTCTGTTCCACAATCAGCACTTTGCCTTGCTTTCACAGCTCATACTGAGCTTTTCCAATGATTTTTTTTGCACAGATGTAATTAATCATTTCAAACTACACAAGTTTATTAGACTTTCTGTTCCATTGATTTGTACGATCTTGTGGCCGTATCACATTGTTTGGTTAATGTATTATCATTTGAGTCTTCCTACTTTGTTCATCTTTTTCAAGCCTGTGTTTGTTATTTGGGGCTCCTTGCAATTCCATTTTAATTTGAGGATCCATATTTCATTTCTTATAGGAGAGAGTTTTTCAGCATTTTATTACATTGTCTTGATCTGTAGATTGCTTTATGTAATATTTTCAGCTAGATTTGCTAGAGAAGCCAAACTAATGAAGACTTCTATAATTATACACATATGTGTATAAACGTAATATATAAAATACACTTACATATATCTATACAAATCCACCAGTAATCTCCTGTGTGATTTAAAGCCTCCCGGGAAAGACACCTTTCTCTGGGAATGAACTTTCCCTGGTAGAGATCCCTTTCCTCAGAAGGGACATCGTTTCCCCAGGAGGGATGCACCCCCACCCCCAGAATGCCCTTTCGCCCCACCCCCAAGAGGAATGCCTCTCTCTCCCTTCACCTCCAGGATGCCCTTTTCCTGGGAGGTAACTTTCCCCAAGAAGGATACTTCTAGCAGCCACGTTGCTTTGCCCCCCTCCACAGCGGTAGGGTGTGTGCCCACAGTACTTCTCTCACCCTGTGTGTTAGAAGTGCGTGTCTTTGGTCGAAAGACCCCATGTCTCAGTTCTCCAACACACTTGGGCTAGATGGTGTACAAGGACGTGCCTGAGCCAAGGGAGCAGAGGTTCCTGGGATCCGGGGCCAGCCCACACTACAGAAAGACACAGGCCTTCCCTGGAACTGTCTGTTGGCAGCATCTTTCCTAAACAGTGATTGACTTCCTTGCGTGTGGTGTTAACATCATTATTCCCAATTTTGAACTGTTTTATTGCTACCAGTCACCATGAGAGATTGTCAGGTCAGAGATCTGGGCATCACCATGCCTTCTACACATGTCCCTGCTCCTCCGCGCTAAGCAGACGGGTTCAGCCCGGTGTGCTGTTGCACTTGCCGAAGGTTCTCTAAGAGTTGGCCGTCTCCCTCTGCCCCTCACAGACGGCAGCAGTTTGTTTGACTCCATGGCCAGCGGTATGCGCCTCATCGTCAGCTGCATCTCCTCCTTCCTCATCCTGTCCCTGCTGCTCTTCATGGTCCACCGGCTCCGCCAGCGGCGCCGGGAGCGCATCGAGTCCCTCATTGGAGCAAACTGTAAGTGCCCTGTCCCCTCTTGTCCGCTCAGGGGAGTGGGCACAGGGAGGCTCAGAGGGATGGAACAGCCCCTGGGGCATGTGGGGCTGCCCTAGAGCAGCCCTTGGAGGTGGGATTCCATCCCCAGGGAGGCCAGCATTCCAGGAATGCTTACAACACGTAGGACCCTGCTCTGGGCAAACTCCCTTCTGAACAGCAGATAGTGGCTATCGGGGACAGATAGGGGACTGAGCCTGGACTGGGCCAAGGCTGTGTGTCCCTGGACACGTGCCCTCTTGTTTCCTCTGAGCCTCACAGGCTATGAAGCAGAAAGTGAGTTCCTTTCCTATGAAAGTCTGAGCACTTTGTGTAGACCAAATGCCAGGAGGCAGAGGCAGCCTCAGAGAGAGCGCAGAGATGGGGTGCTGGTAAAGCAGTGAGGAGAGAGTGGGTCACCATCCTCAAGATAGGATCAGAAGGACTGCATCCATCTCAGGAGGTCCCCTATAGTACCCACATCCCTGCAGCACTGTGTCCACCTCGGGAGATCTCTCCATATTACTCACACCTCAGTCAGGACCCTTGGAGAGGGGACTCAGGGCCAGGACCAAGCAGCCATAGTGGAAATGAGGGGTGCTGAAAGGAAATGTTGCCGATGCCTCTTCAGGTACCCTAGTTTGGTTTGAAAACCCCGTCACTGTGGTGCTCCTGAGAGGTACTCCCCAAACCTTGCCAGTGCTGACTGGGAGCAGAGGGTAGCGGTCATCGAATCAGATGGCAGGGGCCTATAACAGGAGCACTGGGGGCAGACATAAGTGTGCTCTTTCAGTAGGATGAACCAGCTTAAGGTCAGGGCGGGGGACTCAAGGACATTACAGCACTTTCTGAAGGGCAGGTCTGCATCGGGGGATACAGGCTGGTCACCTATCATATGCTGTGTCATTTGGCTGCTGCTGCCTGGGTACCAGTCCCAGGCCGGTAGGAGACACAGACATGGCTAGGTCTCACTGCCCACTTCTAATTGCCAGTGCACCACTTCAACCTTGGCCGGAGGATCCCCGGCTTCGACTATGGCCCAGATGGGTTTGGCACAGGACTCACCCCACTCCATCTTTCTGATGACGGAGAAGGTGGGACTTTCCACTTCCATGACCCCCCACCACCCTACACGGCTTACAAGTATCCCGATCTTGACCAGCCTGATGACCCACCGCCACCCTACGAAGCATCCATCAACCCAGACAGTGTCTTCTATGAACCCACAGGTACCTTCCCAGCCCCATGGAGAGTACCCAAAGCCACAGGCCCCTCTGCCTGCATGCTGGGTGTCCTGCACCCCAGAGGGCTACGAGGGCTACCCTCCCCACCCACCCTCTCTGGTTCTCCTTGTAAGGTGTTTCTGCCCCTTGTGTTATGAGCATACCCCTCCCGGCCACAGGTACCATTACCATCTCCCAAACAAAGGGCAGGGTGTGCAGCTTCCGCCTCCATTGCTGGCCGTGGTCAGAGTCCACATGAGTCTGATTCCAAAAGTGAGGGAGTCCAGTCCCCCGTCCCAGTTCTTCATCCACTTCACCAGCTGCTCGTGCATCACACGCCCCAGTCCCAACCACTCAGAGCCAATCTGGCCCTGTTAGAAAAACACCTGCCCTCAGGTGCCCTTCGCAGACACTGCCTCCATGGGTTTGTTCATTGTCTGAAACTATTCAGTGTAGATAAATCACACCCAGAAAGATACACTCAGTGAAGTCTGCCAAGGTCATGTCGTGAAACCTCCATACCCCAAAGGGCTATATTACCCTTCTGAAAGCAGATTTCCCCCACCTTATCAACCACAAAGCTCTGTCTGGGGCCCCAGCTGGTCCCTCTTAGTGTGGTCAGCTCCCACTCGTTAACCTCAGGTGCTACTGAGTCTGTGAAAGGACTAAGAACAAAGGCCACATGGCTTTCTGCAGCCTGTCTTTGAGCAGGCTCTCCCTGGCACCACAGGTACATCTCCTGTGACCAGGTTCTCCAAGGTGCCACCTGCCCTGGAACTGCTGAGGTTGCGACTGCCCTGGTTGCTCAGTCATGGTCTGGTTACCCCGTGCATCAGTGCAGGGAGCCCCAGTGGGGCCAGGGACTGCCTCTTCCTCCTCATCTTGAACACATGTCAGCTGTGCAGTCCTGGAGACATGCCCCTCAACCAGTCTCTGCAGAAGATGGGACAGAGCCCCAGTGCCTCCTGGCCACGGCCGTAGGAGCCAGAGCCCCCTGAGGTGAGAGCCGTGTGCTGACCCCTATGCTACAGAGCACTGAGGAGACCACCACACAGGCCTGGTCAGCAGGCATTGCTGTGAAGCGCAAGAAAGAGCTGGTGCTCCCATGTGGGGCTGTGTGCCTTAGTCTTTTTGCCTTTGTACTGGGAGAAATGGTTCCCCCCAGGACGGGTCTGCACAGAAAAATGCCAGCCTACCCTACAGCGTAACCCAGAATGTCCCCGCCAGTGTTCCCTTTACTTACATGCACTCATACTCCTTCACATTGTGCCTGCCCCCTGTGCGCACACCCTCCCACAGCCACACGTGCTGCAGGACCAGCACAGTCCTGTTTCTCCATTGGCCAGCACAGCTCACCTGTGGCAGTGGCGGGGGCCAGCAGGAAAGACTGGGATTTGACTCCTTCCTTTTCCTTTGGGACATAGACAAAGACACCACCCCAGATAGTTTACCAGTAAGGAGCTGGCTTCAGTGAAGGGAGAGACCCATCATAGACCCTTCTGGAGAACGAAACTTGTGCCAAATGCCCAGCTGGTTTGTATGGCTCCGCCTGCTCTGGTGGTGGTCATTGTTGATGAGTACCATCGAGCCTTAACTGACCTATTGCTGACTCTCCAGCAAGCATTCAGAGACAGTAAATCACATGGGAGGAAATATCCCATCCTTTTCCCGCAGGACAGCTGTTGGATTTAAACTATGTGCCTTTGGGTTGGCAGTGCAGCTCCTTACCACTTGGCCACCAGAGCTCTCGCCCATACATGCCACCCAGTTCTGGCCAAGGTTCTGTTCACCCTCCTGCCCCAGCCCAGGCCCCTTCTACAGGGTTTCCACACCAGCATTAACTATTGTACCCAGAGCATCCTCTGAGTTAGTTGGCTCTTATCTCTGTCTGTCTTGGTGACTCCATTGAGGTCTCTCTATTTCTCTGTCTCTCTGTCTCTGTCTCTGTCTCTCTGTGTGTGTGTGTGTGTGTGTGTGTGTGTGTGTGTGTGTGTGTGTGTGTCTGTCTGTCTGTCTGTCTGTCTGTCTGTCTGCCTCTCTCCCCGCCCCTCCCTCTTTCTGTCTCTGTCTCTCTGCAGTGGCAGGAACCATGTCCGGCCTGCTCACAGCATCCCCTGCACCTTCCACACTGGGTGTTCAGCTGAGGGCGGAGCCACATCACAGAGCTGTGCTCTACAGGGCCCACTGTGAAGCAGGCCCTCCCTGGGGTCCTCCAGCTCCCCACCTTGGCCAGCAGCAGAGGGAGCATTCAGGCAAGGCTGTCCCCAGCTTCTCCCCAGTCCAGCCTGCCTCCTAATGCAGATTGGTAGCCCACTTCTGATGCTTGTCTCCCCCTCAGAGGATGATGCCTTTGAGCCAGTGGAAGCCAGCCCATCAGCTCCAGAGGACAGCAGTGACGGGGCCGTGCCTCAGCACCCGGAGCAGCCGCTGCCATCTTCAGGGACCCCTTTGGCAGATCTGGAAGATTCC
>NW_006400174.1:814533-844811 GCF_000299155.1 Elephantulus edwardii
TATACTATCGGCAGTACTCGGAAATGGCCCGCATGAGGACAGGTTGTCTCGGGACACTGCAGTAGCTGCTCAGGACCCCATCGGTCCAGCTACAAGTAACGGTCCAGTGCCCCCATGCCCTGAGATGGAGGTGCACCCTCCATCCTGTGTCAGCACCCCCAGCACTGTGTCTTTCCCCTTCTCTCCCCAGGAGGCTTTGAAGTTGTGAGCCTTCGCGCTGTGCTCAGGAATTGGGGTCCTGGATCCTCTGTGGGTCAAGCCTGTGACCCCCTTCCTCCTGTTGACAACCCAGCTCTGTGCCTCACCTTCTCCCACTCACCTTGTTTGTGCCATAAAGCGTTGTGGCTTGGGGGCAGGGTAGCTGAAGTAAATGTCCTAGATGGTTCCTGCCACGCAAGAGTCTCCCAGACAGCTGGGACCTAGCACTTGGACACTGGTCACACACGTCCCCAGGTTTCTGCCTCCCGAGTGTTCCCCCAGACAGCTGGGGCCAAGCACCCGGCCCCTGTTCACACAAGCCCCCAAGCTTCCTGGGTGGAGTTGGTAGTGGTCAGGGGAGAGGGGAAGGGGTCTTGCATTTTTGAGGTTGGAGATGAAGCGGGTTCCGTGCGATTTTTTAGCACATTGATATCTTTTTTACATAAGAATGTCTGGACCTTCCCTTTGTGTGCACGTGTCTGCGTGCGTGTATGTGCATCTAGGTGGTGGTGGGCAGTGGGACCCACCCCCCAGCAGGCATCATACCTACCAGTGCGCTGGCACTGAGGGGCGACGGGACCCTGCTCCCTCATTCCCTTAGCATCTCTGACCAAGAAGCCTCCCTGAAGTGTGCCGTCTGGGGGTGGGCTGACAAACCCTGTGGACTTGGTCCAGGGCTAAGCCTGCGCTCTCCAGCATGGAATGAGGAAGATTCCAAAGTGCTGCCCAGTCCTGAGTGCTCATCCCCAAGTGGCTGGAGATGTGAGCTGGCCCCTCCAGGTTCAGCCCCTGACCTAGATGCAGGCAGCCCTGCTGGGCAGGCTCATCACCACCACCTGCAGGCCATCCAGCCTTTGAGAAATGGCACCAAAGACAGGAATCCTGTGTGCTGTGGGAAGAAGGCCACATTCTGGGGTTGTCACAGTTTGCTGCTGCTGGCAAGGGTCCCCAGTATGTGAAGACCAGTCAGCAGCTCTACAGGGACCTGAACTAGCCCCCACAGAAGGTCCACAATCAGCCTTGGGGGAGCTGTACAGAGCCATGGGGCTGGGAAGCTTCCTTGAAGTAAATGGCCAGGAGGCTGAATAGGGCAGAGATGAGGTGTGCTTATGCCCTGCCTCTGCCCACCAAAGACCAGGTACCCAGCACTGCACTCAGAACTACTCTTATTCTTGGGGGAAGTAGAGCAAGGAGTCTGCCTCCCGCCTTCACCTCCCCCATTGACAGCACGTTGAAAGGTAGAATTTTACTCGATGGTCCACAGGCTCCCACAGCCGGTCCTTGATGCAATGCATCCCTGCTGAGCCCACCGTGCCCACCTGGAATTTGATACTGTACATTGTCCCAATGCTGTTTTGTATGTTTCCTCTCACTAAGGGTTTTTAGGTTGGGTTGGGTTGGGTTGGGTTGGGTTGGGTTGGGTTGGCTTGGCACTAATCCTTTTCTTAAGATGATGTGAGAACCATTTCATCCAGATGCCAAATAAATGTGTTCTGACAGTTTTGGTCAGTGTGCTGTGGCCAGTCCCCAGAACTTCTACCTCAGAGGTGCATGGCTGGGCGCCCCTGCTCCCCATGACTGTCCCAGGGGTCACAGCTTTCCTGGGCACCAGCACACTCCCTGAGGTCATTGGCCTGCAGACCAGGAAGGATGTCCAACCCTCACCCAGTGTCAGGCACTGGCTGCTAGGCTGGGCCCAGTGATGCCAAGCTTGCACGGGGTGCAGTAGTTGAAGCTTCATGGGGTTGGCCTCCCTCCTCTCTGTTGCCCCTTGTTCACCATTCCCTGGAAATCCAGGACTGTCCTGGTGACCCAGTCCCTGTGATTTACAGCCTTGAAAACCTGGGGTGGGGGTGGGCAATTGTACAACAATTAAAGAATTTCCCCCCCCCCCGAAAGAAAAGCGAACTGGGGATCCAGGGAGGAAATGTGCAACAATGAATGACTAGAAACCGGAGTTCCCTATAAACTTTAATTAAAACCTCAATTAAAAAAAAAACCGCCAGAGGGTCAGCTGTGTCACTGCCCACTTGATGGCAGTAGTCTCAGCCCAACACGTCTAGTGAGGCTCCTGTGAACCCCAGTGGGGAACAGTAAAGGACTCCCTATCCAGCCTGTAGGCCAAAACAAATCTCCCTTTCGAATGCATCTCCGGGGCCTGTTGGTTCACGGAGAAGGTAAGTTCCTGATGGGGTTGTGGAGCCAGGCCGACAGCTCTTCCATCCAGAGAGGGGACCACAGATACCCCGTGAGAAACGCCTTGTTACTGGCCTGATCTGATCACTCCGGTGTCCGCTCTGCTTCGTCTATAAATGGGGACGATAAAGGAATCACCAAGAGGACCCTGTGGCGCATTTCAGCTCCGGAAAAGTCCGGGAGTGCACTGCTGGACCAGGCGCCTGGGCTTCTCCCTTCCCACCCCCCACCCCCATCCTGCTGGCACCGACCCTCTGGGGGCTGGGCCAGTGCGTAAGACACCACGCCCCTTAGCGCACCCCACCTCTAACCCAAGATGCTCGCGCCGCTGCTCTTGTTCACTGCCAAGTCCTGCCGAGCCGCTGCCGCTGCTGCTATGCGCCACCAGTCTCCATCGCCCCGTCCTTCTTGGTCAGTGCTGTACGCCAACACAATGCAACTTTCGGGCTTAGTCCTCGTCTGCCTTGCGGTCCAGCTGGGCACGCGCGCGGAACTGGAGGGTGAGCACTGGCACCCTGTCCACCTGCCTCCAAACTACCCGCCCCTTGCCTTCATTTCTTTCTCCCACTGATGCTGAGGTTGTCTGCGCCACGACCTGGGAAGCTCAGCTGCCCCCTCCCCCTGTCCATCCCACGCCCCTAACCTTGTACCAAAATGCTGAGATGGGGCCGGAGAGGCGGGGGGTTAGGGGGGTTGATCTCAATTCTCTCCCCTACACTGCCCACAGACGCCTGGTGTTACGACTCCCAGGACCCCAAGTGTGGTGAGCACAGTGTTGCTGGAGGGTCTGGAGACCATGTGCCCGCTGGCTCCTAGACACTGCAGTTCACTGTTGTCCAGGGTCCGGCTGGCTGGCTGGGTTGTCCCTCTGCATGTTTGTCTCTGCGCTGGACCTTGTGCATGCACCACACCGCTGGTGCCCACATGCAGAGCTCCTGGATGACAGTGATCGTGCCCACGTGGGGGGGGGCAGTCCATGGGGTGACCCCATCTCCCCGCATGTGACTGTGTCCACACTATTGCTCTGGGATGGTGCCGCACTTCCTGATGGATCAAGCCCTTGGGGGGTGATAGCAGCATCGACCTGCCCAGATGTGATGATCTGGGTGTGTCCTGAGTTTGGACTATTTTCTGGATGTGGTGGAAAGGAAGGAGAGAGTGACCTTCCCTCTGTGTTCGCTCCCAGTCTGTTCCCCATACACCCTACTGTCTACAAACCCTGTCCACTCAGGCCCCACCCGCTGGAAGGAGATGGCCCCTGCTTGTGGGGGCCCATCTCAGTCCCCCATCAACATCAACCTCCACCTGGTCCAGCGGGACCCTACCCTGGGGCCTTTCATCTTCCAGGGATATGACTCTGCACCCTCAGGCCCATGGACACTGGAGAATAATGGCCGCACAGGTCAGCACCAGGGGGCCAGGACCCTCACAGCAACTCGGTTTTCCCCTCACATGCAGGGACAAGACCCCCTGCCCACGAGGCTGGGAAGCTCACAGGGGTTGGGAGCCCTTAGAGATGTACGTCAAGGGCCCCCACAAAGGGTTTGGAACTGACAGATGAGTGAGAACTCCCCACATGAAACAGAAGTTCCACAAACAGAAGTTGCAGGTGCAAAAGTCAACACACACACACACACACCCCTCAGGAGGAGCCAAGACAAAACAGGAAGACAGAATCCACCACAGTACTGGACACAGTCCCCATCCTTAAGCAAACCTAAAGGTGGCCTTCTCCGAGCCTGCAGCGTGGGGCCTCGCCTGCAGTCTTTTGAGTAGAGTAGGGGCTCCCCCTGGACCTGCAGAGCGAGGGTTCCTATGCAGGCTATTGAGCAGAGTGGGGCTTCCCCCCCAAGTCTGTTAGAGTAGAGGGCTCCCCCTGAAGCTTGTTGAATAGAGTGGGAGCTCCCCTGCAGGCTGTTGAGCTGGTGGACTGACCAGCACAGAGACTTGGTGGTCCTGTCCATTCATGTAGGGAGATCTCATTTGTGTGGTAGTTCCAAACCCTTTGGGGGGGCTCCCGACCCCTGTGAGCTTCCCAGCCTCGTGGGCATGCCCCTTAAGAGTGTCTTTCCAAGGAGATTAGGCCCTTGAGAGAGCAGACCCTCCAGAGCTGGAGGACCTCTGCTCCGACTCCTGGTCCCTGATTGAGGGTGGGTAGCAAGAGAGCAGTGTGTCACGCATTCCCTCGTCCTCAGTGCTCCTGCACGTGGACTCGAACACTCAGAGCAGACTGGAGATGCGCGGGGCAGGGCTGCCACCTCCAGGCTACCGCGCGCTGCAACTGCATTTCCACTGGGGTGCGCCGGCCCACGCTGGCTCAGAGCACAGTCTGGACGGACAGCGCCGCCCCATGGAGGTGGGACCCAGGGTGCGGGCACAGGGGCAGGAGTGCGAACGCGATGGTGGGGTGCGGGCACAGGGGCAGGGGCGCAGGGGTGGAAGTGCGGACGCGACAGCCCCTGTCCTCCTGACGCCCATACCCCCGCAGATGCATGTGCTCCACGTAAACACGCGCTACAGGACCATGCAGGAGGCGCTGGGTCACCCTGACGGGCTCGCCGTGCTAGCCGTGCTGTTGGCAGTGAGGGAAGGGGTTCCCAGACAAAGCCTAGAGGGGCGCGGGGGCCTGTGGGGGAGGACATGGGTGTGCAGGATTGCAAGAATTGGATGGATCCCTGTGCTAGCGGGCGGCTGTGAATCTGCAGGGTCAGCCTGGGTGGCCCCATACACCCTCCAGATCTCCCTCTACTCTCCAGACTTCCCCCTTTTGGCAATGCCACGCACAAAGCCCCTCTCACTTGGGGCCGCTACCCACCACCCACCCCCACCCCCAGGAGCAGGAAGCTAACAATGCCAACTTCTCCGTCCTCGTGTCTGGGCTGAAGAATGTGTCCCGACGTGGTGAGAGTACCGGACAGTGTCCCGCATCAGAGGCGCCCCCTGGGCGGGTGGGGCAGGTGGGCCCCCTTCCGGCAGGCCAGCTCCAATTTTCCCGCCACCTGGCCCAGGGCTTTCGGCGAAGCTGGCGTCCACTTTTCCTCTGGCTTCTGTGTTGCCGGGTGCCACCAGCCTCTCGCGCTACTACCGCTACTCGGGGTCGCTGACCACTCCCGGCTGCGAGCCCTCAGTGCTCTGGACCGTCTTCGAAGACCCTGTGTGCCTCGGGCGCACGCAGGTGAGCCTTGCGCTCCCGCGACTCGTGACTCATCGTGACTTGCGTGCAGGTGGCGCGGTTCCAGATGTTGCTCTCGGCCGGCCTGCTCCCCGGGCTCCTGAATGCACTTGCAGACCCCGCTCCAGAACCCACTCGAACTCACGCACCTCTTCCCTTTGCCGTCGCTATGACTCACTTTTTTCCCACCGCCAAGCGGCGCTGTTCCAGGCGGCGCTGCAGCCGGGGTCTCGCGTTTGCGCACTTCTAAGTGCAATGACTCGTTTTTGTCCCGCCCGCCCGCAGGTGGCGCAGTTCCAGACGGCGCTCCAGGCCGGGTCCCCGGGCTCCCGCACCCGGTTACTCGTTGACAACTTCCGTCCGCAGCAGCCACTGGAGGGGCGCAGGGTGGCGGCCTCTCCCGGCGCCTCGGTTCGGGCGGTGGCCCCTCGCCCTGGCCCAGCTTGCCTGCTCGAGGCTTTGCTGGGCTTGGAGCTCAGCCAGCGGCTCTTTAGAGGCTTGTAGACCCAGGCCCTCCACTCCTGCCACCAACAGGGCACACTGACCTCGGTGGCCAGTGGCAGAGAGTGGTCCACGTGCACTACGTCCTCCACGACGCGCTTGATTCTCACATTCTCCGCACGCCCATGCACACAGCACGGAGACCCCTGGTCACCCTCCCCGTCCCCCACCACAGTCAACCCTGAAGAACAGGCCCCCCCCCTCTCCAAAGCCCTCTGAAGGAGAAGCTGCCCTCGAATAAACAGAAGAAAAGCTGGTGCGCCTTATAAATGCCACAATTAGTTTTACATTTTAAACGTTTCATTATATTGTATTGTGTTTTCAGCGAATGTTCACACATACGCATTTTATTTGTGAAGGGGAGAGCTGATAAAGGGTCCAGGAGGATGCGGGTAGATGATGGCTAGGGAGCTTTGGTGGCTTAGGTAGTAAGGAATTGAACTGTCAACTCAAAGACACCCAGTTCGAATCTGCCAGCTGCACCATGGGAGAAAGATGGGCTGTCTCCTCCTATGCGGTTTACTGCCTCTGAAAACCTGCTGGAGGATCAGCTATGAATTGGTCCCAATTGGATGGTACCTAACAGAGCTGGCCTTTCCCAGGCCAAGGAGGTGTGGAGCTGGCTCCGAAGCTGGCTGCCCTGTGTCAGAAGGCCCAGACAATAGCAGACTGAGGTGTGTCCATAGTGGACACTCCAAAACTGGGCAGACTCTAAGCAGGAGCCAGGCATTTTGGAGAGTCGGGTCCAGCCTGTGGGAACGCTGAGTCCTTGGTGCTATTTTTCAAAAGATGAGAGTCCAGGGGCCAATTCAATGTCAAGTGACATTTCCAAAACCTGCATGGGTCTGGTCAGCAGGAGGTGGGACTGGCTGCCCGAATCCACACGTGTGTCGTTGCCACCGTGTGGAATGTGACGGGTGACACTGTTCCAGGTGAACTGTAGCCAGGTGACAGCATCTCTTGCATCTGTTCTTGGGACATGGGCAAATCTCTTCCAGGCCATAAAAGCCTTACTTCCTCTCGAAACCCCATTTTTTTAAAAAGGAATTTGCAAGACACTGCCCTGACGTACTGGTCTGAGGATGTTTGGTTCTCTCCACGCCATACTCTTTCCCAGGCAGGAAGGCAGGACCACACACACACACACACACACACACACACACACACACCGCCCCCAGCCTGGATTCAGGCTCCTTGGCCAGTCCTTTCTGCGCAAAGTCACCGCACTCATATGTGACCCTGTGCAAGCTTCCGGCTCTGCCTGTCTCGGTCACTCACCCTCAATACCTGAATACCCACAAGGGGCACCTGGTGACCCTATCATTTCTAGCCAAGCTCCTAAAGGGCGCCATTCCTCTCCCGAGGCACCCAAGTCCTTTCCAGGCAGCGCCTCACGCACCTCGTCTCCTGCCCTGGTCAGTCCTCGCCGACCTGCGGGCCTGTGGGCGGCACTGGCGTCTTCTTGAAGGGTTTCCGAGCCGGGCCACGGGCCACTCCAGCGTCGGTGGCGCTGTCCGGGGCGTCGTCGCTGGACCTCGGGGCAGAAGGCAGAGCCAGCGCGTTGACGGTTCCGAGCGCTCGCAGCAGAGCCTGGCCGCGGGGCAGCACGCGGGGCGCGGGCCGGGACTCTCGGCGCGCGGCCGGTGGAGGCAGCAGAGCGCGCAAAGCTTCTAGCTCGGCACGCAGCTCTGCGCGCAGCGCCTCGAGCCCCGCGCTCAGCTCGGCGCGCACCGCCGCCAGGCCCTCCTGAAGCCGCTGCTCGCTCACCTCCAGGACGTCCGCCGGGTATGTGGCCCCGCCGCGCGGCTCCCCACACACAGAGCACACCGAGCCGCTGCTGCGCGCGTGCGCTGGCTCCTCGGGCCTCGGCGCTGCCCCTGCGCGCTCCACCACCCGCAGCAGCCGCGGCCCCTCGGCACGTGCGGCCGCCTCAGCCCGGAGGTGGACCCGCAGGCGGACCAGCCTGCCTGGACCTCGCGCCTCCTCCGAGCCTGGCCCGTTAGTCTGTGGCCCCGGTTCCCGCCGGCGGCCAGCGCCGCGCCTCAGAGCTTCGCTAGCGCCATATGCGCTGCGTGCCTGGGCCCACGGGCGTCCGGACTCAGCCGCCATCTGCACTGCTATTGCCTCTGGCATGTCTGGAAGCCCCAGCCTGCAGCCTAGCGACCGCTGGGGCTCCAGGCGACGCGCCTGGAAACGACTCTCAGGACAGCGGTGGGAACCACCAAGGCCTCTGGGGAAAAGTCAGCCTGGTACCTAGGGAATCTTGGCAAGGCCAGACTTAGGGCAGCAGGGCCTCAGAGGCGCTGGGGGGCAGGTGATGCCTGCAGCGCTTGCTCTGGGTCCCACTAAGGGCTTGCTGGGTTTCTAGGCAGAGGGCACATGACACAGAGCGCAGGCCTCAGGAATCCAAGCACCCAGGCCTATCACAGTCTCAGTCTGAGCTTCCATCCTTTACTGGAAGCTGCATGCTGTCAAGAGAGGCCAGTCCTTGGAGGACATCATGCTTGGAACGGTAGTGAGGGAGAGGAAGGCCCTGGATGAAATGGATTGATGCAGTGACTGTAGCAGTGGGGTCAGATGTGCTGGAGGCGGTGAGGTTAGCTCAGGAAAGAGCAAGGTTCAGAGCCACAGGGTCGCTCTGAGTTACTGTCAGCTTGATGGCACATACCAAAGATTGTCCCCACTGCAGTCCCAGGTCCTGGTCATGGATCCCTCACCCCTTGTCTGCCTCAGTTACCACCCTCTTCCATGCTGTGGTTGAGGTTATTGCCTTGTACCCACTCCCCTCCCTCCAGTCCACACAGCTGCAGAAATCTGCCATTGCTGTGGACATCTCTACCTCTATTCTCCTGTCTCTCCAGGAAAGCTCTTCACAGCTTTCAAGAGCCTTCCAGAGACAGAGAACAATCAGTTTTATCCTGGAAAGAGTGCAGCCAGAATGATTTTGGGAGGCAAAGATAACAAAACTTCGTCTCTCATACTTTGGATATGTTGCTAAGAGACGTTATTTCTTGGAAAGGTGGAGGGATGGAGAAGGAGAGGAAGACCTTCAACCAGACAGTGAATGCTGCAATGGGCTCGAGTGTGTTAGAGATTGCGAGAGTGGCACAGGATCGGACAGGTTCAGATCGAGTGTTTATAGGGTTGCTGTGAGTCTTACTCAACTCAAGGGCACCTAACAATGACAACAACGACCAGTGCCCTCATCTGAGATGAGATCTCATCTGTCTGTGCCTCTTCCTGGATCTTTCCTCTGCCCTCTCTTAGCCCACAGCAGGGAACTCTGGGGGCCTGGTCCATAAGGAACTGCCGCACAAACCCCAAGGAAAACGACGCTCTGGCAGTTCAAATGCACCAGGAGCTCCTCAGGAGAAAGACACGCAAATCATCTTCAGTGCGGCTTGCAGCCTCTGAAATCGCTCTGGAGGGTCGGTTATGAATCAGCTCTGACTCAGTAGAAGTGAGAGAGGGAGAAAGCCCACAGCAGTGTGGACTACTTCTTTGTCTAGAGAGCTCCCCTTTCTTTCAACTGAAAATCACTTGGCCACCCCGCCCCCCACCAGGTAACTGGGTCCCTTCCCTACACCATTTGCTTCACCCTCTGTCTATGTCCATCCCCAGCAAGGTCAAAGTTCATGCTGTGGGGTCAAGATGTAAATAGGAGCTGTGTGTAGGCCTGAGGGTGCTGGGTCGGGAGGCATGGGAGGCTATTTCCAGTTGACATATTGTGCTAAGCCTGGAATGGGAGGACCCTGATATCCATGAACAGAATCCTCACATACACCCCAGTCTTCCTCACCACACCACAGAGCCCTAGAACAGACTCCTCAGGAAGGCAGCCAGCTTCATATTGTCTTCTCTACATCCCAAGAGCTAGTTATGGTTCTAAGGAACCTGGACTCCAGGGCCTCCCTAGCAAGAATGAGTGAGTGGTCCTGGTGCAGATCCAGGCTGAGATGGGAAGGAGAAGGCAGGAGTAATTCTGAGGCCTCTACGTGCATGTCTATAAACTGAACAGTGACTACGGATGATAGAAAGAGATGCCTTTGAGCTGTGGTGCTGGAGAATAGTATTGAGTACATCATGGACTGCCAGGAGAATGAACTGGTTCATCCTGGAGAGGGTGAACTCGGGCTACTCCTTGGAGGCAAGGATTCTGGGGCTTCATCTGACATACTTTGGGCATGTCACAAGGAGGGACTGGTCCTTGGAGAGGAAAATCATGCTAGGGAGGGTGGAGGGACAGCGCAGGAGGGAAAGACCCTCGAAGAGATGAATTGACTCAGTAACTGGGGTAATGGAGGTAGGTATGTCAGAGACGATAATGTTGGCTCAGGATAGGGCAGGATTCAGGGAGATTGTACATAGGGTCACTATGAGTTGCAAGTGACTTGATGGCACATAACACATGTGCGTGTATGCATGTGTCATGTGTGTGTGTGTGTGTGTGTGTGCATGATTCTACCACTTCTATTGCTCTACTAGGTCCAAAATACATTGCAATAGGTCACAGGCCACATAGAACCATACTAGGGAAATAAAAAAGATCTAATTCATGTTGGTAGCAAGATATGGTCATTCATTCTGAAATGTTCACAAGCACCTCAGACTCCAGCCTGGTGGCTTTAGGCCAGTGTTACAAAGCTGTCAGTCCCGCCAATTATGGTTCTCCCCCACAGTCCAACAAATTTGAGCAAAGTTTCCTCGCCCTGTTCCATGGGGTGGCAGTCCCAAGGTCAGCTCTGTCGTATGTCAGGCCTGGTTCTCTGCTGTGGCCAGTTCCATTCTCTTGTAAGTCTAACAGGGAAAGGCTCTATGACCCTAAAGAGTATGCACTGCGTGCCTGCTTCTTCTTTGCTGATGGGAGATTTTCAAAATCTGTCACTGTATCTGTTCAACTTAGCGGCAAGACCAGCCAATCCCCTTGTGGATAAGGTGGTTTTTGTTGAGTATCTTCGAGTCAGAACCAACCCATAACTGACCCTCCAACGGATTTTCAGAGGCAGTTTAATTGCACAGTAGGAGATTGCCCATCTTTCTCTTGAAGAGCAGCTGGTGTGTTTGAACCATGTTCCTTTGGGATTTCAGCTCAGCTTCTAGCCATTAGGCCACTAGTGCTCCCTTGTGGATAGAGTAACATGTCCTATTCACATGTTCCCACCCATCCACATGGCAAAGTCTAAGTCAATGGCTAGGGAAACTATTTTGAAAAATAAACCCTTAACACCACACTACTTCTTTCTGGAAGGGATGTTGTGTGTGTGTGAGAGAGAGAGAGTGTGTGTGTATATATGTGTATATGTGTGGGGACATGTATGTCAGTGCATAGGTGTGTGTGTATATGAATGTATGTGCCGTGTCTGTACATGTGTATGCTGGTTTGTGGGTGTGGAGGGGTGTATGTGT
Organism: Elephantulus edwardii; assembly: GCF_000299155.1. NCBI lineage: Eukaryota > Metazoa > Chordata > Mammalia > Macroscelidea > Macroscelididae > Elephantulus > Elephantulus edwardii. Next base: position 826,007 of record NW_006400174.1, read on the forward strand.
GAGTGGAGGGTTGTGTGGAGGGCTGTCTGGATGTGTTGGGATGTGTGTGTGGGTGAAAGGGTATGTATGAATGGGTGTGCATGATGTGTGTATGTGTGCATGTGGGGTATATATATGGGGGTGTGTATGTGTCAGGATGTGTGTTGGGGCGTGTATAAGTGTGGCAATGTGAAGGATGTGTGGAGGGCTGTCTGGATGTGTGTCGGAGTGTGTATGTGAATGTATGATTGTGTGAGTATGGTGTGTGGTCAATCCTATAACCACCCCAAAATGGCTACCCTTACGCTAAGCTGGTTGAGTTCTTATTAGACTTGTTTTTCTAGTTTCTTCGCGAAAGGAGCACAAACTGCTATTGTTATCAGCCATGCTTGCAGAACTAGGTACAGCTCAAACAGGTGATGGTTTTCCCCTTAAACTAAGCATTGTGTATTGTTAGAATTTTCCACCAGCCTATGTAATTCCTGACTTTACTACATTTTGGGATTTGTTTGGTAAGGAGTACTTAGCTGTTTTCCCCCACCTTTTGTGGAAAATTCTCTGGTCAGGCACTATCCGATCCTTGCAGCACTAATCCCTACCTCCTAGGCAGTAAGTTTCCTGTCCCAATAAACTAAAACCAATGTCTTTTAGTCCGGGTCAGTATTTTTCATTTGTCTGATCTTTGAATGTTTTTCCCTTCGAGGAACAAACCCTAACAATTGCCAAGCTGCCAGCCAGGTGACAGAAATCCCTCCGAGAAGACCTCCTCCCCCGATAGGGGGAAATGTGGGAGGAAAAAGGGGGGCCAATGGGGGAAATCCCAGGATGGATTTTGTCATCCAAATATGGTTCTTTAGCTCAGTTGACAGAGGAATGGAGACATGGGTGAATACAGACACCCTGAAAATGCTCCAGGGTTTGTTAGAAATCCTGCAGAGTGTAGAGTTTGGGAAGACCAAGAAAGACACCTGGGTGCTGGTCACCACTGGGATGGTCTGGCTAACGCCCTGTGTGGATGAATCCAAGACTAAACAGAGGTAGCTGCGTGGAGCACATCCTGGAAGTTGTGGAAGAGTTGGTCATCACCAGAGACCTTGTCTCCCACTGGTAAACATCTGAACAAGCAGTGGAGACTGTTACATGCCACCCAGCTAAATTACAAAGACCGTGTCGGCTTCCCCAGAGAGCGCAAAAGGATGTGAGTCCTTTAAACAGGGTTCGAATTCGTGTAGCTCAAGGGGAAGATTAACCCAGCAGCTTGTCTCCTGCTTGCCACACCTGAGGTTCCACTCATGGGGCCCCATAATCACTGGAGTTCCTCCCTGGTCACCTGACAGCCACATCCTGGGACCCCATAATCATTGAAGTTCCTGGAGGGGAGACAGCAAGGAAAGAGAGAATGAGGAGCAGGGAGTTTCTGGTGAACCTCCAACAACCTTTGCTGTGCTGCTGTGGGCAGCTCCAGGATGAGGGTCAGAAGAGAGGATACCTCCCCTGCAGTGTGACCACTCCCCCACCTTCACCTGGGCTGCCCCCAGAGCCAGCAGCAAGGTCTATCTAGAGACGGGGCCAAGGTTCCTGCAGTAAAGTCCTCCAATAAAGGAACTAGCAGGTAACAAATGGCCTTGCATTAAAATCTTCACACTTTGGTCTCCAAAGAACAGATTGTTTTTGCCCAGTAAATACAAGGGTTAATCACACACCTGCACACAGTAATATGAGCTATTTGCAAGAGCATTGGGTGCAACCTAGAGAAATCTCATTGTTTCCCTGCTGCCTTGAGAGCAGAAAATAGGACCTGGGGGCATAGGGCCATGTACATCTTTCTGAAAGGGCCAGAGGGAATGAGAACAACACAGCTTCTTTCTACTCCAGAGCAGAAAGCAGATAAAGAGCCCGGAGCCCAGCCACACGGTGCCTCTAGAGCGACACCAGCAGCAAGAGGTTCATTTATTCATTGTTGACTCACAGACTCTACTCATAGTTGTGGTACTGAGACTGGGGCTTATTAGGGAAATATGTTGGAGAGTGGGGAAAAGCAATGAATATCTCACAATTCAAGTCCAGGTTTACTCCAGCAGTTCCAAGCCAGATTAACAGCAAAGCACAATTCCTTAATGAGTAAAAGTTCTGGTTTCAGTTGAGCAGTCAAATGCAAGGTTTGCCTCTGGGCAGTTATAAATCAGCAAAACCTTTACTATGGCCTTTATCTCAGGGCTCCTCTTGTCACACCTTGCCAGTTTCTCCACAGCAATGTCACAGTCTCTCCACAACCATCACCAGGATCCTACCTCAAGTCTTTTCCCACAATGTGGAAAGCACTCTTATCCTCGTCCCACAGCTGTTAATGATTTGCAAGACCATGTGTCTGCAGTTAAAGTAGCTGAAGACCAGAGGAGGTTAAAGTAATGGCTAAAAAGCCAACTTTAGGCTAACACCGCACCTGTGCTGATGATATGATTGACTGATACAATGTTAACCTGTGATTCTCTGTCTTTACTTAAAGCAGCAGCACTACAGTTAGTTTCTCATCTAGAGTCATGGCTGTCAAAAAAATGTCAAATTGGAACTCACTGGATATCTGTCAGGCTTTTGAGTATTGTTTGGGTGGGTAAGACAAAAACTTCTCGGGGTATTGATAGATAAAGTGTATCCTCCTCCTACTAAAACTAAAGAATTACAAGCCATCCTATGAATATGAAGGTACCGGAGGCCCTTTCATTCCACATGTAACTCAGATACTTTACCCTTTATACAAATTAGTGTGTGAAGGCATGGTGTGTGGTGGAATTAATGGAGCTGACCGTGCATTTCAGGAGGCCAGGGTGGCAGGCCGGCAGACCCATGCCTTAGAACCAATAATCCAGGGAAAGACCATAACGTGGGTGTTACCAGCCACTTCTGAAGAGTTTAGCTGGGGCCTGTGAGAATGCCAACATGGTGTACTATATGGAAAGGGGGAGAGACCAGCTATAGCTCCCTAGAGCAACAACTGTGTGTAGTATACATCAGTTTGCAACTAATAGAAAACATCACCTAGGACGCACCTGTAGAGGTGCAGACTCACACCCTGATTCAGTGGTGGGCTAATGACTTTATCAAACCCTCATCTGCGGTAGCACAGACCACTGCCAAGTGGCACGCCTACCTCCAACAGAACGCTCCAGCATTCTTTCAACTAGCCCGCTGGGTGAACTCTCTCGGATTTGAGCCCCAGTCACATAGATCACAAATGATGCAACCACTGCCACTGTCCGGGCTATGCCCCTGCAGGAACCATATTGCTGAAGGCACAGAGCCCACACCAGAGGATGCATGGTTTACAGATGGGGCCTTGTGGGGCTCTCCAACCCTCCACGTGGACCCACCGGCCATTTGGCAGAGTGGCTACTTTGTAAAACCTGCTGTACTGGACAATAGTCGTTATGGGCCATAGTGAAGGAAGTGAGCCTTCCTTTGTCCGTGAGAGCCCTGGAGACCTGGTGGTAAGGAATTGTGCTGCCAAAGCTAAGGTAGGTAGTTTGAATCCACAAGCTGCTCCACAGGAGAAAGATGAGCAATCCCTAACCATGTGATTCACTGCCTCCAAAAACTCACTGGCGGCTCAGCTATGGGCCAGTTCTGGCTTGATAGTACCTAACAACCATTAGCCATGAAGCAAATTATTGAGGCGTGTCAGTAGTATTCCAGCTGCTCCCTGGAGCACTGTACCCCCAATTCTAATTCTGTGGGGTCCATAGCAAGGGAAGTATGTGGATGGACCATGGTGATGGACAGAGATGCCAGGGGGCTGAGCTCAGAGCTATGTTGTTACTGTTGTTGTTGTTTTGTTGTTGTTGTTAGGTGCCGTCGAGTTGAGTACTACTTATAGCAAGCCTATGAACAGTACCTGGTCCTGTCCTGTACCATCTTCACGCTTCCTGACACATGGTGACAGCAGTCACTGTGTCAATCCACCTCTCCTTCACTGACCCTCTACCCTTCCCAGCATCATGTCCCTCTCCAAGCAATAGCCCCTCCCAGCAACATGCCCAGAGTATGTGAGGGGAAGCTTCATCATCAAAGTTTCATCAAAGAGGACTCTGGCTGCATTTTCTCCAAGACATATCTTAGTTCTCTTGGCAGTCCATGAAATGTTCAGTGCTCTTCTCCAACACCACAGCTCAAAGGCATCAAATCTTTTTCTGTCGTCTTTATTCATTGTCCAACTCTTAGATGAATAGCAAGTGATCAGAAAGACTATGGCCTGAAGCAGACGCACCTTTGTTTTAGTCACCAGAGCTATGTGAGCAGTCAAAAAAAACCATGAACCTAGCCCTGTTTCTTTGTGCACAGACAGCTAGGCTGTCTTCTGTGGACTTATTCTATGAATTGACCAGTGGAAGCAATAGAAGTGGATGATGGGTCTTCACCCCATTTGGGATAAGGCATTGTGGGAAGACATAAGAAAAGAACATAAGATGTGGATATTACTGTTTTTTCATGTGTTTGCACATAGTACTTGTCTTCCTCTGGGAATGTTTGGACAGATGAGTAAGCTTGTCAGAGCATCTTACAGTAAGTGCTCACTGACCAGTTGGCAGAATGGCTACATTGTAAAACCTGCCATAAGGAGCAATGAGCCAAGAAATTGGGTCTTCCTTTATCCATGAAGCAAATTACCCGAGGCCTCTCAGCAAGGCCCTACCTGTTCTAAGGAGAACTGAAACTCCATTCTTCAACTTATGGGGTGCATAGCAAAGGCAGAAAGCAAAGAATACCAGAGGAATGTCTACCTGTGTTTCATTGACTATGCAAAGGCATTTGACTGTGTGGATCACGACAAATTGTGGCTGACCTTGAGAAGAATGGGAATCCCAGTACACTTGATTGTGCATATGTGAAACCTATACTTGAACCAGGAAGCAGTCCTCAGAACAGGGCATGGTTCAAAATCAGGAAAGGAGTGTGTCAGGGGTGCATCCTGAGGGGAATTACAGCATGCCTTTTCAATCTGCATGCAGAACAGATCATTCGAGAAGCGGGGCTTTATGAGGAGGAACGTGGCATCAGGATTGGAGGAAGCATCATCAACAACCTACGTTATGCAGGTGACACAAACTTGCTTGCTGAATCTGAAGAAGACCTGAAACACTTGCTGCAGAAGGTCAGTACTCTAGTCTTCAATATGAACTGAAGCTCAACATCAAGAAGACAAAGATTCTCACCACTGGGCCAATTGGCAGCACCATGATAGATGGAGATTGAGATTGTTAACAATTACAGCTTGCTCAACTCCACAATCAACACTCTTCACACCAGCAGTCAGGAAATCAAAAGAAGAATTGCATTTGTAAAATCTGCTGTCAGGGACCTCTCCAGAGTGCTAGAAAACAACAATGTTAGTCTAGAGACTAAGGTGCATCTAATCCAGGCCATGGTCTTCACTCACAATTAGTTGCTATGTGTCAAAGAGCTGGAAAATGACTAAGTATAACAGAAGAATTGATGCCTTTGAATTGTGGTGCTGGAGTCTTGAATCTACCATGGACTGCCAAGAAAACAAATTGGTCTGCCTTGGAGAGGGTGAAACCAAGTTTCTCCTTGGAGGCTAAGATTTTGAAGCTCCATCTCACATACTTTGGGCATGTGACCAGGAGAGACCAGTCTTTGGAGAAGGACATCACTTTCAAAAGAATGGAGGGACAGTGCAAGAGAGGGAGACCCCAGATGAGATGGATTGATACAGTAACTGGGGCAATGGGGGTTGGTGTGTTGGAGTCAGTGAGACTGGCTTGGGACAGGGCAGGGTTCAGAGTTGCTGTAATTGGGTCACTACAGGTCTCAGTGACTCAACAGCACATAGCAACAATAACAACAAGAAAGAGTGAAAGCCCCAGTACAGATGTAGCAGATTGACTACATATGGCCTCTCCCTGTGTCTGACAACTGCAGGTATGCCCTTACCTGTGCAAACACTACTTCTGGACTCTTGCCAGCAAATCCCTCCAAGTATGCCAGGGTCTTCAGCAAGCAACAAATGCTGGCGAGGTTGTGGAGAAACTGGAACCCTGATTCACTGTTGGTGGGAGTGTAAAATGGTGCAACCCCTGTGGAAAGCAGTATGGCGCTTTCTCAAAAAGTTGCAAATAGAGATACCATTTGACCCAGCAATTCCACTACTGGGAATATACCCTGAAGAGACCATAGCTGACATCCAAGCAGATATATGCACACCCATGTTTATTGCAGCTTTGTTCACAATAGCAAGGAGTTGGAAACAACCTAAGTGCCCATCAACAAACGAATGGCTAGAGAAGTTGTGGTATATTCGCACAATGGAATGCTATGCTGCATTAAAAAACAAGGAACTCATGCAATATTATTCAAAATGGTTGACTCTGGAGACCATTATGCTGAGTGAAATATCCCAGTCACAAAAGGACAAATATTACATGATGCCACTGTTGTAGAATGGGACTGTCCTTGGGGTTGGGGAGAGACTGAGTAAGATGGGTTCAATAATGTATACTGCACTGAAACAGAGGAGGGAGAAAACTGTTTAAAAGAGATATATAACTAGGTGTTTCTGTCATCACAGGAGACTAGAGCGAGGGCTACATGGTGGAGGGGACCTGGGGGAGGGTTTGTAAAACAATGAAAGAATCTTTTCTCTTACTTTTCCATAATTTTTGGACTCATGTACTTATAACTTGTTAGTCAAATTTGTGTCTTCTAGGTTGCAACACCCCCATGATACATCTTCAAGGATATGAACATGTACGGCCAAGCACAATCAATAAGAGTGCATCTAAATTCCAAAATCAATCTCCATAATAGTCTATGTGTTTCCTACTGCCAAAGGGGCCCTTTAGAGTAGTGAGAGAAGATCTTCACCCTGAAACCCACAGCGTCCCTTTTCAGCAGGAAGTAGCTAAGAGAATACGCCATCCCCTTTTCCTTATGACTCAGGGTGAAGTCTCTCTCAGGGAGAAGTGATAGGGAATGGCAAAGGATACACTGACAAAGAAGATTAATCAGAACTGGCTTTAACAAGCACTGTGGCATTTGGACAAGAACAAACTGGGAGGAGGGTAGAGAGAATAGTGCAACAATGAATGAGTGGAAGCCCAAAATCTCTGTAAAAATTAATAAAATATAATTCTACAAAAAAAAAGAAGTGGAAAAATAATAAAAAAGGAAAGCATTGGGAAAAAAAAAAGAAAGAGCGACAAGTTACGGCAGCAACCTGGAGTGGTTATCCCAGAGGACTGCACGCATGTCACCTTAGCCAATAGTGCCAACCTGGCCAGCTTATCAAATGCCTAACCATGCAAGAGAAGTTCTTCTTCCCCTTGGAGCTAGTTTGGGTGTGTGGATCACATGGCTGGCCCTCCATCCCTGCGTTTGGACTGTAGATGTACCTGGGGGCAGCAATGTTGTGTGCTGACAAGTCAGAAGTGGGTTTCAGAGGCAGTTCATCGCATTGGCAGACGCTGCGGGTCCTTCTCCTGTGGAGCAGGTGGTGGGTCCAAACTATGTCTTTATGTTTAAACACAGCATTCCTTGACCTTATGTTTATACAATCTTTCATTTACATTGTTTATACAATCATTAATATACATTCTATTTTATAATGTTTTGTTTTATAATGTCTTTAATTGGTTTTTTTACAAAGTTTATATACATTGTGTTTCACACTATTCTTTATTCACATTGTGTTTTATGTAATCATTATCATGCATTATGGGGGTTTTTCTATGCATTACGTTTTATAAAATTAATTACCATTAGACCTTGACCATAACTCCCTGTCTTTTTGCCCGGATCCTTCCTATTTGCTTTCCGCCCCGCCTCCACCAATCAAACTATGCAGACCTGTCTTTTCACCCCTACCTGTCCTCATCCCTCCACTCCTCCCTCCCTCCCCCTGTATAGGTTTTACTAGTTATCCTTCTTTTTCTACAATAATGATCTTATGAAGTATTTGTCCTTATGAGACTACATTAGTCCACTCAGCATAATGCTCTCCAGCCTTTCCCAAATTAGTAGGCCACTAGAGCTTCCAAAGCCCAGCACTACCTATAAGAGATTACCCACGTGAGCCTTGTAATGGGGTGATGTGTATAGCAGATACCGGGGGAAATTACACACCTCACGGTGGTTTTACCCACTGGTTTCACACCTGAACACCTCCATTGTGAAATGGCAAGTTGAAGCCTTAACAAAACATACTGCAGGTGCTTTAAATCAGATACGCCATGCTTGTATGTTACTCTCTGAAATGGAGCAGATATGTATGGGTGATGCTACAAGATGGGATGGCTTTAGATACTCTGCTGCCCAAGCAGGAGCTTGGGCTTGATTCATACCGAGTGCTGCGTGTGAGCCTGGCGTTCCTGTAGCTTCACAGTGCTTGGACGGGCTTATATCAACAATTGTCTCTAGACCCTTTCTCCTTCTGCATGGTGTGTACTGCACTTGCTAGCTTCACTTTGCTGTAGCCTTTACTGTTGTGGCTGGCCATCACCACTTTCCAATGCCTTGGCTCGAGGGAGATCATGAAAGATCAGGAGGTTATAAGAGGCATGTAGGCACTGAAGGAGGGTGTGTGATCAATCCTACAAACAGCCTAAAATGGCCACAATTAGACTAAGCTGACTGAGGACTTATTAGACTTGCTTTTTATTTTTTTTCCCAGAATGAGTGTAAACTGACGGTTCTCCCTATTGTTTTTAGCCATACTTGCAGAAAACACACACATAAAGCAGGTGAGGATTTCCCCTTCTACTAAGCATCGTGTTTGGTTAACATTTTCCGTCAGCTTATGCCATTCTTTGCTTTATTACACATTGGGGGTTGTTTCTGTAGAGTATAAAATAGCTGTCCTCATCGTTAGTGGAAAAGGAAAACTCTCTGGACAGCCACCACCAGATCCTTGCAGCATTACTTCCTACCCCTTGTCAGTAGGTTTTCTGTCCCAATAAACGAAAGCTAATGTTTTTAATCTGTGCCCAGGTCACTTTTTCAATCTGTCTGTGAACGGTAACCTTAAGGGGCTTGCTTTCAGGGAAACAAATCCCTAGAATGTGTATGTGTGAGTGTGGGAATGTGTGGAGAGCTGCCTGTATGTGTGTCAGGATGTGTAAGTGGTTGTTTGGGGATGTGTGCGTGGGTGTATAGTGGTGTGTGTTGGGGTGTGTATATGTATGGAGGGTGTCAGGGTGTGTATGTGGGTGTATAAGTGCACTGAAGTGTATATGTGGGTGCGTGTTTATGTGTGTTGAAGTACATTGTGTTTGGGAGTGTGTCAGTGTGTGTATGTGGATATATGTGCATCAGGGTGAGTACATGGGTGTGTGGGTGTATGTATTGGTGTGTACCATATTGGTGTGTATCATATATCCCTTTTAAACAGTTCTCTCCATCATCTGTTTCAATGCAGTATACATTATTTATCCCACCTTTCTCAGTCGCCCTCCAACAATGATGTCAGATTTGGTGCCCTCAAGTCTAGTATGACTTAAAGTAACCTTATGAACAACGGACTTGAACTCTGTTCTATCCTTTGCCATCTTCATTATCCATAAATCTATCTTGTTGTGAATCTTCCTCTCTTTGTCTGACCCTCTAAGCAGGATATTCTTGTCCAAGTAATAGAATTTGCTAGCCACATGACCAAAGTATGAGAAATGAATTTTGTTATTCTTGACTCCAAGGAGCTCTTGATTTGCAAATTTTCCAAGGCATATCTGTTAGTTCTTTTGACAGACCATGGGGTATTCAATACTCTTCTCCAACATCACAAATCATGGCATCAGTTTTCCTGTCATACTTATTTATTGTCCAACTCTCAGATGCATAGCAAGAGACTAGAAAGACCATAGTCTGAATCAGACATCCTTTAATCTTCATACTGACATAATTTGATCCTCAGTCCTTTGGAGAGGTGCCTAACAGTGATCTTGTCCCAGACAATCTGTCTTTTGATCTTCTGACTTCGGTACCAAGGGTTTAATTGTAGATACAAGTAAGAGGAAATTGGTGACAGTTTCAATTTGTTCTCCATTATCATGATGTTGTCTATTGTCCCAGTAGTAAAGAATTTGGTTTTAGAAGTTGAGATGTAATCCATATTGAAGACTGTAGTCCTTGTCCTTCTACAGTAAGTATTTCAAGTCCTCCTCACTTTCAGCAAGCAAGGTTGTTCATCTAACATAAGCTATGGAAAATTATCCACTTATGCTTATCCAATTTCCCCAACTCTATTTACTGAAAAGATTATCATATTCTCACTGAGCTGTCTTTGCACCCTTATGAAAATTAGTTTTCTTTATATATGTGGTTTTATTTCTGGCATTATTTTTTTTTACTACTCAATTTTTCTCTCGTCTTTGTATCAATGTGATATAAACTTGATTGTTATTATCCTATGCTAATTTTTTAATAAAAATTTTTACTTTAATTGTGACTATAAGTTTGTATAAAAGTTGGATTTTAATCATTCATTGTTGCACATTTTCCCTTCTTCCTTCCCTCTCCCCCAGTTCGCTTTATTTTTATTATTATACTTGTTTATTTAGAAAATTTGAGTACATTTTTTTCAGACCAGATTCTTCTAATTTCCTTCACCCCCCTAATCCATCAAATTGGAAAACCCCATGATTCATTCCCCCCTATACACACATGCTAATCCCTCTGCTTCCCTCCTTCCCCCCCCTTGAATCCTCATACTCATTTTACAAGAATGTTTTTATACAACATTTGTCCTTGTGAGACTGAGTTTGTTCACACAGCATAATGGTCTTCATTCCCAAAATCATTTGGGAATGATTTAAAAAAATCATTGTTCCTGCATGCTGCATAGTATTCCATTGTATGAATGTGCCATAATTTCTCAATTAATTTGCTTATTGTTGGATTGGAGAGGATGTGGTGAGATAGGAACTCTTTTTTTATTTTAATTTATTTATTTTTCATTTCGAGATAGGAACTCTTCTTATACATTGCTGGTGGGATTGTAAAATGGTACAGAAAAGTGCAAGAATGAATTAATGGAAATGCAAAGTCTCTGTAAATTTTCATTAAAATGAATAATAATAATAAAAAGAATTGAAAAAAAAAGTGGCACTATGCACTCCTTTTGTGACTGAGATATTTAACTCAGCATGGGAGGTTTCAGGGTGTGTACATGGGCATATGGGGGTGTTGAGTGCGTTCATGAGTTTATGGTGTGTACTGGTATGTGTATGTGGGTGTAAGGGCGTGTGTTGGGGTGTGTATGTGGGTGTAAGGGCGTGTGTTGGGGTGTGTATGTGGGTGTAAGGGTGTGTGTTGGGGTGTGTATGTGGGTGTAAGGGTGTGTTTATTGGGTTATGTATGTAAGTGTAATGGTGTGTGAGCTGGGATGTGTATGTGGGTGTAAGGGTGTGTTTGCTGGGGTGTGTATGTGGGTGTAGGGGTATGTGAGTTGGGGTGTGTACGTAGGTGTAAGAATGTGTGAGTTGAGGTGTGTACATGGGTATATGGATGTGTTTGTTGGGGTGTGTATGTGGGTGTAAGGGTATATGAGTTGGGGTGTGTATGTAGGTGTATGGATGTGTGAGTTTGGGGAGGTGGGAGTGTGTACATGGATAACTCTTTTAGCCCCTCTATCAGATCCTCTTGCACCCCCATTGTTCCTCCCTGTTGGTCCCCTGTTGTCCTCTCTGTCTCCCTCTGTTCCTGCTGAGTCACTTGCCCCCCTGGGACCTCTTCATCTCTCTGCTGATCCCAGAGGCCTTGTTAGCCACAGACTTTCTCATCCCCCCAGTATTAAAATGCTGCTGACAGGAAAGCTCTCTGTTAGCCCCTTGCCAGGCCACAGGACCCCTGTGTGTCCCAACCAGTGACAGAGGGAAGGAACACCAGGGACCAGGAGGTGCAAGCAGATCTGCAGTGGGGCTGTCCTGTGAGAGGTGGGGGCTGGGAGGCAGGGAGTCATGTCATTTGTTCTCTGAGGTCGGGGTTTAAGGACCAGGCTGATGGAGGTGGAGGGAAGCTCAGGCTGGGCTCCATAGTTTGGAAAGGGATGTCCTGAGGAGGCTACGGAGGAGGACATGCAAGAGAGGGTTCCCCACCCAGCATGGAGATGAGAGACTGGCCCAAAGCCAGGCAGGAGGGGAGGTCCTGGGCAGCGGTCAGGTGTGCAGACCATGACCCCCTGGGCAAAGGTCAGGAGTAGTGAGAAGCAGTTGTGAGGCCCCTGGCTGAGCTTCTTCATGGGATGACCAGCAGAAGCCAGGTTTAGAGGCCTGGGGGTGAGGAGGTGCCATGAGTGGACAGGAGTCCCAGGTCCAGAGGCCTGGGGTGAGGAGATGCCATGAGGGACAGGTGTCCTGCCTGTCACTAAAGCTGCAAGGTGAAGGTGAACATCAAACTGGGTCAGAGGGCTTGAGGAGGGAGGGCACAGACGGATGGTTCCAGTCTCTCCTGGTCTCTCTTTGCACCAGCAGCCACAGGGAGCCAGAGGGCCTCCACCTTTCACCATTCTTCACAGGCCTGGGCAGGTGAGGCCTGGGGTGTGGGCGTGGAGAGTTGTCTGTCTGCATCTCCTGGGACTGATCCCCCCACTCAGCGCTAGAACAGCCTGTACGTAGGTTAACCTCCCATGAACCTTTGTGTCACAGCCCTGGGGGCTGTCATGGGGGTGCCCCAGTCCTTAGCAGGCAGGATGGAGTATGACGGATTGGTGTCACTGTTGTCACAAAACCCTGGCACCACCTGGGAGGTGGTTTATTTCCCAGAACTGTTGTGATTGGGGGCAGGGGAAGGGGTGGACAGTTGGGAGTTGGGGAGTGACCCACAGGCAGGGCCAGGCCAGCTTTGGGAGTTGTGGGGGTGTGGAGCACTGGGGGGGCCTTGGAGGGGCAGCTGCTGGGACCTCGGCCACATCAGAGTGGACAAGCAGGAAGCCCCTCCTGCTTCCGAGGGGAAGAGGACGCTGGTGAGGAGGGGGGTTTTGGCGTGCATGAGGTCAAGCAGAAGTGTGGGCCTGGCCATCTCTCCGAACTCTGTTCTAGACTAGCCCATCTCGCCTCACCCATCCGAGGGGCCTTTGTAACCTAGCCTCAGTTTCCCTACCTGTGAGAGCTCAGGATAAGACACAACAAGCGTGGCAGAGCCAGCTGGGGAAACCACGGGTGGCTGTGGAGGGTGTGCAGGGCTGTGCAGCTACAACACAGCCAGGAAGGACTGTCCCCCAAAGGCAGACCTGCCACTCCAGGACAGCTGGGTCCTCTGCCCTGGGCTGCAGGGGCCTGTCCTGGTGAAGGCTGAGAGAAAAGGGTTTTTCCCATGTCTTATTTGGAGCTAGGGCATCCTGTGGAGCTGGACTCTGGGCATACCATCCCCTGTACACCCCCCAGGAACAGGTCCTATCTCCCTCCTGAGCTGTCCTGGGGCTGATGGCTTTGTGGGGGGCAGCTCATTACTTGGCAATGGCCATGACTGACCTCAGTAATGAACCTATTACCTGATAATGACGTTGTTTGCCTGGTCTTGGCGTCAGCAACCCGGAATGTCTAGCTGGAGGTAGGTCTGACCGGTCTGGGGCAGCAGGGCTGACCAGGTTCTGTGTACCCTGAAGATTTCCCCCTGCCCCCACCCCGTGGAGCTGAGCAGGGGGACAGTTCTGGGCCACAGACTGTCCCTTCCCATGGGCATGACCTTGGACAAGGAAGGTCTTAGTCACAGGCTTCTCTGCAAATTCAAGCGAGAAGGGACCTTGGAATGGATGTTGTGGAAGGGGTGGAGGCCCACATGGGAGTATACTCTATCCCAGTGGACCCCTAGGCAGGGCTCCCTTCCCCTCAGCCAGCTGGCTGGGAGCCCGTCCCAGGGTCAGGCAGGGGAAACCACAAGCCAGAGCCTCTGCTTCTCAACAACTCAGCCGCCTTCTCAAGCTACGTCACTGCAGCGAGACAGCAAAGGCCCTTCTGGTGACCGGGACACGCTCCGCAGCCATCACTCAAATAGTCCCAGGCCTCTCTCTTTCCCCTCACTATGGGCCTGCCCTGGCCTCTGTGGTGAGAGAGACCCCAGAACCTGTGGGGATCCTCCTTGGGTCAGCATTCTTCAAGGACTGCTCTGTCGTTCCCAGTGGAACCTGAGGCTCCTGCCGTGGCCACAGAGGCTACAGTGGAGTGTGTCCTGTCCCCTCCCCTCAGCTACACTTGCCCGCTCTGCCTCCATGCACCTCCCAGGGCCTCTGTGTGCACTGTTCCCGGCAGACCCTTAGCCTATTTTTGGCTGGGGGGACGGGGGATACAGGTCAGATGCTGCCCCATAGGAAAGCTTTCTTTGACTTTGTTTCCTTTTCCAGGACTGCCCTTGTGAGGCCTAGACACACATTTTGTAATGACTGCTCTGGTGGCCTGGTGACAAGAAGCTGCATTGCAGTCCTGAAGGCATGATTTGAGGTCACCAGCTGCTCTGTGGGAGGATGGGCAGTCTCCTTCCATGCGATTACTGCCTCTGAAAACCCACCAGAGGGTCAGCTATGGGTCGGTTCCAACACTGCGGTACACATGCTGCAGAAGGTCAAACACTATGTTGTTTTTGTGTACTGCCAAGTCTGAGCTGATCCATAGCTGACCCTCTGAAGGGTTTTCAGAAGCAGTTAATCACACAGGAGTTGACTGTCCACCCTTCTTCCGCAAAGCAGCTGGTGATCAAACACTACAGCTTTTCAATATAGTTTGTATTCAAACACTACAGCTTTTCAATATAGTTTGTATTCAAACGCTACAGCATCAAGAAAACAAAAATTTTCACCACTGAACCAGGCAACATCATAATAGGTGGAGAAAGGATTGAAACTGTCAATGACACCATCTTGTTTGGATAGTCATATGTTTGGTACTAGCAATCAGAGTATTGCACTGGCAAAGTCTGCAGTCAGGGACCTCTCCAAATTACTGAGGAGCAATGATGTTAGTTTGAAGACTAAGGTGCACCTGCTTCAGACCATGGTCTTTTAAATCACTTGCTATGTATCTGAGAGTTAGATAATGAATACTGATGACAGAAGAAAAATTGATGCCTTTGAGTTGTGATGTTGGAGAAGCATACTGAATGGATTCCCATGGACTTCCGAAGAACTAACAGATATGTTCTGGAGAATGGACAGCCAGAGTGCTCTTTGGAGGCAAGGGTGGTGAAGCTTCATCTTGCATACTTAGGGCATGTTTCTAGGAGAGCCTATTAGTTGGAGAGGATCAATACGCTTGGAAAGGTGGAGGGAAGGCAAAAAAGAAGACCCTCCACCAGGTAGATTGGTACAGTGACTGCAGCAATGGGTTCAAGTGTGTCAGAGATGATGAGGATGGCACAGGATAGGGGAGGGTGCAGATACGCTGTTCATAAGGTCACTATGAGTTATATTTGATGGCACCTAACAACAACTGATGTGTGGGACTGCCTTCTCCCCGGTGGGATTTGACTCCTTCCAAGATCAATATTCCATGTGCCCAGGGTCCAGGCAAGAGCTGGCACAAGGCAGACACATGATAAATGCTACCAGTGAGTGAAAGTGTGCTGATTTTCAATAGGAAAGGATGGTGAAGCTTTGTCCCACATATTTTGAGCATGTTGCAACCAGAGGCCAGCTTTTTGGAAAGGACATCATGCTGGGAAAGGTGGGGTGTCAGAGAAAGAGAGGCAGACCCTCAGCAGGAGGGACTGACAGGGATTGCAGCAATGGTCTCGAACACAGGACTGGGCAGACTTCGGATCTGCTGTTCACAGGGACACTATGGGCTGCACTCCACTCTATGGCCCCAAGGACAAATGTAACTTGTGGTTATTTTCAGTCAGTGATCACACTGGGTGAGTCTGTGGGCTTTCATGGGATCCCACAAAAGATTGAGCTGGAGATGACCCTGATTTGGAGCAAGAATCCTGAGCTTCACCTCATTTCTTCATCCCCAGTGACCCAGCAGCGGACAGGAGGAAGGGGTGAACTGGGTGGAGAGTGACCCCTCACTGAGCCCTTCTGCAGTCTGGTCCCTGTGTTCTTTTCCATGTGGATCTGGGGGCCTGGGTGTAGGAAGGAAGATAAGGGACCACAAATACAGTCTTCTCAGGGTCCTAACCAGATTACACTGGATTTTTTTCAAGCTTTTGGACATTGGTTTATTCTAACTGGAATCTGTTAGAATAGAGGTCTTCCACTGTGCTTGCAAAGACTTTAGCCAGTATTTCTTCAGATATTTCTCCAGAATAAGACTGTTTCTCTTCTTCTTCAGGGGCGACAATAATGTAAATATTAGACCCTTTCCTACCTTGTTACAGGACCCTAAGATTCTATTTTGGCCTTCTTCTCCTGATTGATAATTCATCCAGGATTTCCCTCTGATAAAATTTTTGTTTTGTGTAAACAAAAAACATATTGCATTGGGAAATTTTTAACAAAAGACCTCTTAAAAGTGCTAAAGATGTTACTTTGAGGGCTATGATGAGTCTGACACAAACAATGCTATTTTCATTTGTTTTATATGCATGCACCTATGGATTTTATCCTTCCACGGACAGTATTGTATTTCAACATGGATCTTTCAGTGGTTTCTTTTATGATGAATCTAGCATAATGTCTCTTCAGTTTGTCATCCCCAACATAATAGATCACATGATTGATTAAGTCTAAGCAATACCATTCTCTCCCAGCCCAATAATGCTGACCACTACCACTCAGGGCAGTCATGTCAGAACCAGGGGGTTTTCAGAGGGTGTAAATGCCATGCAGGAGGTTCCCCACCTTCCTTCCTCAAAGCAGCTGTTGAATTTGAACTGCTTGCCCTCGGGTTGGCAGTGCAACTCTACCCACGAGGCGACCGGAGCTCCCTATAAAGCCCAGGATGCCTAGCTTAATGTGTTCCATTTAAATTTTTTTACAATTTCCAGTTTTCCTAGATTCATATTTTGTACAGTGAAGGATCCAATTATTTTGCAGTTATTTCTCCTCATTTTGAGTCTTGTCACATTAGCTAATGAAGTCCCTTTATTGCATGAAAGCTTCACTCATGCAAGTCATTGAGGCGGACTCTACTCATCTTCTGCCATTATATGGAACAATGTTCTGATGCTTTCCATGGGGTTTGTGAGGATGTATTATTTCAGAGTCAGGGTTGTACCTTCTCTCCATACCTATTCAATGTGTATGCTGAGAAAATTATTCAAGAAGCTGGGATCTATGGACTGTGGCCTCAGAATCAGAGGGAGACTCATCAATAACCTGCATTATGCAGATGAAACAACCTTGGTTGCTAAAGAGGACTTGAAGCTCTTGTTGCAGGAGATCAGAGAATACAGCCTTTAATATGAATTGCATCTCAGTATCAAGAAAACAAAGATTCTTACTGCCGGACTGATAGACAACATCAAGATAGACTGAGAAAAAATGGAAATGATAAAAAAACTTAGATCCATAATCAACACTCTTAGTAATGGCAAAATACCCAGTCAGGGACCTCTCCAAATTATTGAGGAGCAGTGATGTCAATTTGAGGACTAAGATGTGCTTGATTCAGGCCATATTCTTTTCAAGCACTTGCTATGCATCTGAAAACTAGACAAATAACTAGCATGACAGAAAAAGAATTGATGCCTTGGAATTGTTGTGTTAGAGAAAAGTACTGAATATCCTGTGGACTGCCAAAAGAACAAGTATGTCTGGGACAAAGTGCAGACAGAGTGCTTTTTGGAGGCAAAGATGATAAAGATTTGTCTCACACTTTGGGCATGTTTCGAGGAGAGATTATTCCTTGGAAAGGGACATGATGCTCGGAAAGGCAGAGGGCCGGTAAAGGAGAGGAAGACTCTCAGCACAGTGACTGTGTCAGGACGTGTGGGGATGGCACAGGACAGGATGGGTTTCAGGTCTGTTGTTCACAGGGTTGTTATAAGTTGTACTTTATTTGATGACAACAAAAACATTATTTCAGAAGCGGATGACCACTCCTACTTCTTAGTCTGGAAGCTCCACTCAAGACCATGAATGAGCCCACAGACACTGAAAGTATCGAGGGATAACTTCCAGCATCACAGAAACACACTAGCAATTGGAGCACAGTAAACTGATAAATACTATCACATATACAAACAAGTAAAGCTAAAGAGGAAGAAAGTGAAGATTTCTATTGACTTCTGAAGCCTGAAATTAATCAAAGATGCAATCCAGACACATTCATAATTGGTGATTGGGATGCAGAACTTGGAAACAAAGAAGAAGGGCTGATCATTTGAAAATATGGCTCTAGAGACAGAAATGAGATCAGAACTGAGTTACTGAATTTGTACAATCACTGACTTATTCATTGAACAAATATTTTTTTTAATTTAATTAATTTTAAACAATGTTTACAGATATTTTAGATATTCATTCACTGTTGCATTTTTCTCCCTATCCACCCCTCCCCACCCCGTTCACTCTTCTCTTTGAAAAGTAAAAGATTCACTGAAAACGACATTCAGATGGCTAACAAGCACATGAAGAAATGTTCAAAATCCCTAGCTCTAAGAGAGATGCAAATTAAAACAACTATGCGATATCATCTCACCCCAGTAAAAATAGCAAAATTTAACAGAACAGCAAGCAACAAAAGCTGGCAAGGTTGTGGAAAAACTGGAAACCTTAGTCACTGTTGGTGGGGGAGTCAAAATGGTGCAATCACTGTGGAAGGCGGTATGGCGCTTTCTCAGAAAGTTGCAAATAGGTGGGCTGCCCTTGGCCTCGGCTCAGGGTGAGCTGTTGCGGCCCTCAGGGTGAGCTTCTCAGTCCCCAGATCGTGCCATCTGACCCCTGGGTGGG